>NC_056741.1:1743664138-1743724138 GCF_019279795.1 Protopterus annectens | reverse complement strand
TCTTACCTATCAAATAAAGTTCAATCTGTCAAATGGCTCTCTGCTACTTCTCCTTTCCTTCCCATTCAAACTGGTGTCCCCCAAGGCTCTATCCTGAGCTCACTGCTATTAAACATCTTTGCTAATTATCTCTTCCAATCCTGACCCCACTCCACATTCGTACAAAACACAGATGACTCCACCATCGTCACTACCTCTGACAATCTACTTCACCTACTCACTCTTACTCAAGACACCCTGCACTCAGTTGAAAGTTGGCTCACAATCAACCAACTCCTACTTAACCCTAATAAAACTAAACTACTTCTCTTCCTCCCCAAACCCCTCTAACACCTCAAATCTACCATCTCTGTCTCTTCTCTAAACAACGTAACTATTAAGGTCAAATATAGAGCAACTGGAATGATCCCTGGGGTGAACTTTCTATTACCCATCCACTCACTGAGATTTCTCTTGAAGAGTGCCAGCAAGGTGCTCTGCTTGACATGAATGGGAAGCGTATTCCAGAGTATGGGCAATCTTTGGGAGATGAACCTGTCCCTCCAGCATGTTCTGTTGATTATGAAGGTGAGGCTGTGCTCTCTGGAGCATGTGGCACAGGGGGATTGGGATTTCTTTAGGTGTAGCATTTCAAGTAGGGCTGGGTTGGACATGGCTTTGTAAGTCAAGCAGAGATCACCTCTAAGTACACGATGAGAGACTGAGAACAGCTGAAGTTTCTTGAGTCTGTCTATTGTGAGGTACTTTTGTGGCCTCTCCAGCTGTTGTAGGTGTCAGGTCAGGTGAATGCAAAATGGGACATTATATTTGATGATTGGGCTAATGAGGGATGAGTAGAGAGGGATGATGACCTCTTTCTTTCTGGATGTGAAACTTTTGGTTATAAGATGTGCCACATAGAAGGACTTTCTGACCACAGTGGCAATGTGGTGGTCGATGGTGAGGTGGTTGTCAACCTGGGTGCCCAGATCTCTTATGGCCTCTTCAGTGTTTAGTGGTATCAAAGGCCTTGGCCAGGTCGAGGTAGGCTGTATGCACTGCCTTACCCTCATCCACAGCCTTGGTGACTGCCTCGAAGAAGTCAACCAGGTTCAGCAGGTAGGATCTCCCCTTGACAAAGCCAAACCGTGTGGGGTCAAGAGTTTGTGGATTGCCTTTATCTTTGTTGAGCAGGTCCATGATCATGCACTCCATAGTTTTGCATACCAGACTCATCAGGCTAATGGGGTGATAGTTCCCAAGGTCTGTAGTTGCTCCCCTTTTATGGAGAGGGATGATTGTAGCAGTGTGCCATTCATTAGGAAGAAAGCCTGAGGTAAAGTTGTGATTGAACAGGTCACACAGATGTGGTACCAGCTCATTTTGTAGCTCATGTAGGATGCAGCTAGGGATATTATCAGGTCCCATGGACACTGTATTCTTGGCATTGGACAATGCAGCTTTTACCTGTGCCACAGAAATGGTGGGTACCAGGCTTTCTTCTGGTATTGTGATAGGGCCATGGGGGGAGAGGGAGGTAAAGTTGGCACTGAATCTGTCAGCCAGTATGCTGGCTACATCTGTTGGCTCATTATAGGAGGTACCATTGTGCAATAACACAGAGCAAATCTGGGTATTGCCTTGGAGGTTCTTTATATAGCTATAGAAGGCTTTGTGGTTGTTTTTGGTGTCAGCCACAATTTTGCCTTCATAGCTGGCTTTAGAGGATTTGATAAGAGATCACAAATTTTTGTTGAGTTTGATAAGGGACTTTTTCCAGTCTTGTGACTTAATTTTTTTCTGCAACAGTTTCTTCCTTCTGTTGTAAAGTTTATTGATGGCTGGAGACCACCAGACTGGCTTCCTTTTCTTGGAGGACAGTGTCTTGGGTCTATATGATATGGCAAGATCCATGCATTTGTGTATGTGCTCGTAGGATGCATTGGTGTATGATTCAGCAGTCATGCAGCTATTTTCCATTGGCATGGGTGCCAAGAAGTTAGCCACCCCTGTTTTTAGGACCCCAAAGTCAGCGTTGGAGAAGTTTTTCAGAGCTGTCACCTTAGTGGGGGTGGGGGGTGTAGGTGAGATGGAGATTTCCATAGTGATCAGTTTGTGGTCAGATTTAAGAAGGGAGGAGTTGACTATGGGTGTGGAGCAACAATCTCCCATGCTGGTGATAACCAGGTCAAGGATGTTGCTTCCTCTAGTGGGGGTCAGAATGAGCTGGTCTAGGGCATTGGAATTGATAAATTCCAGGAAGTGTTGGGCCTGTACATTGTTACTAGAATAGTTTTCCCAGTTGATGGAGGGGTAAGTGAAGTCACTCAATATGAGAGCATTGGGCTGGACCTTGATAGATTCCAGGGTGCTTAGGAAGTTGGAGTGAGAGTCTAGGGGCATGGCTGGGGTTCTGTAGCAGGCTAAGACTTTTATTGCCGTCTTACCCAGTGTTAGTTGTACCTGAGGCATCTTGGATGCATTATGCTGGGCTACCAGTCTAGAGGTGTGTGTACCCTTTATGAATATGGAGACACCACCACCTTTGAGCTTCTGGACATATTCTGGGGCCGAAAGGTATGGAATGATTTGTAGCCTGGGAGTGCAGGGGTGCTTTCTGCCTCTTTAAACCAGGTCTCCATTACAGCACGGATGTTGACATTCTCCATTTTGAGTAGAGCTTCGAATTAGTGCATCATGAGATTTAGACTTCTAGCACTGAGCAGCATGACCCTCAGATTGCATTTGTTTGTAGCTGTTATGGTGGAATTTTTCTCTTTGTAACACTGCCTAAAAAGGCACTATAGGGGTGGCAAGAGCCTTAGCCAGTAGCTGAAATCCCAGGGGTGACAGATGCAGGCCATCTCTGGCAAAGCATCGAGGTCTGTCGATCATGTCATCCCAGGCAGACCGATACTGAATCCCCTTAGAATGACACCAGTAACTTAGCCAATTGTTGAAGTCAATCATTTTCTGATCGTACTGTGGTATCATTCTGGGTGACAACAGAATACTGCTCAGGGCTAGGGTCATACCTGCCTGGGCCACATATTCCGAGAGTTCCATCACATCTCTTTTCATGTAGTCTAGGGAGGTACATCTCAGGTAATTCACACCCAAATGGACAATGACTGAGTCATATTTGTACTTGTTGTGGAGTGACCTGAGTGCATGTATTATGTGGTGGACTCTGGCACCTGATATATAACTGACTGTCACTTTTTCCTTGTTCAACCTAGTGAGTAGGACATCAGTATGCCTCACAACTGAGTCTCCTATGATTAGTACATTGGGCAAAGGGTTCTGCCTTAAGGGCTTAGATTGAGGAGCACGCTGTGGTGGTGAGCTATGTGTCCTGAGGTTGGTGTTGTGTGGTGGTGGTCAAGTGCATTGCTGTCTCAGTGGTCTCTATTGTTTGGGTATATTTTTATTGAGAGCCTCCCCAAAGGTGGGTGTATGATTTGTGTTTCTATGTGTGGGTTGTGATGTTTGGTGTTTTGGAGGGCTGTGTTTTCCATGTAATGAGTTGCAAGTGTTGACTTTCTCCTCTTGACCAGTTAATTCAGTCTTGGCTGGAGAGTGCACTGCTTCCAGTTTAGTCATATAAGTGCATCTCTCACATGTATGAGTGTTGGGAGGTAAGAGGAAGGGTTGTCTGTGTACATGAGACAGTTGCCATATTGTCTCAGAATGCCCAAGTGCACCAGGCTAGCAGGAGAAAACACAGGGAATTGCCCTACAATTATACCAGGAGGGGTGGTCATAACTAATAAGTACTGTGGTGTTACTGCATAGAACAGCTAGTGCTGATAGCACCTAAGTGGGCTGCAATAAATGCTACTAAAGCCTGTTAAAGTGCTAGTTAGTTAAGCTAATTGAAGTGTTAGAAGTAAGAGAACAAGCACGTTCTAAGGGAAAAACTGAAGACCAGACTTTCTGGCTCCGGTGATAGTTTACCTCAGCTGAGCACCACTGCACGGTACGCAAACATGAGCTTTTAAACCAGAAAGTTGAAAGAGATGGAAAAACTGCCCAAACAGCTAATAAACTACAATTTCTGGGCCAGGAACACTCCTCTTGTGGTAGATAGGCTTCGTAGTGCTTAGCACTCCCAATGATAAGCTAGAAGGCTTCCTTCCAACACAGAAAGGTCTGGGGGAGTCAGAAACTTACAAAACAGTCCTGGATACAGTAGAATCTGTACCTGGACTAGACTAGTTACAGGAAAGGTGGGAAACAAGCTTAGAGCTTTTTTTGTTTTTATTTATTTGTTTGTTTATTTTTGCAGGAAAGCAGCTAAAACAGTAGTAAAAGCAGTTTAAATGCAGTGCAAGTTAGCACACTTAAGTGTGTAGAAATATTAAAGCAAATACAATTTAAATAAATGCAGTTAACTTAAAAAAATGACTAAAAACAAGTGCAGAAAACAGTAAATTCTAAAAAATCAAAATGGAGACACTTAGAGTATCTCTTTCTCCTTCCTGATGCTCTTGTAGTCTGCGGTATGCCAAATCTGGATGCATGGAACTTAAACAAGTGCAAACTCATGCAAACTCATGCAAACTCAGGCTTTTAACCATAAAGTTGAAAGGGATGGAAAAACTGCCCAAACAACCAATAAACTACATTTTCTGGGCCAGAAACCACTCCTCTTGTGGTAGATAGGCTACCTAGTGCTTACCACTCCCACTGATAAGCTAGAAGGCTTCCCTCCAACACAGAAAGGTCTGGGGGACTCAGAAACTTACAAAACAGTCCTCTATACAGCAAAATCTATATCTGGACTAGACTAGTTACAGGAAAGGCAGGAATCAAGCTTAGAACTTTTTTTTGCAGAAGCTAAAACAGTAGTAAAACACTTTAAATGCAGTGCAAGCCTTGAGAATGTAGCAATATTAAATCAAATACAGTTTAAATAAATGCAGTTAACTTAAAAACAACTAAAAAGTTCAGAAAGCATTAAATTCAGAAAAATCAAAATGGAGGCACTTAGAGTATCTCTTTCTCCTTAATGTTGCTCTTGCAGGACACCTAATCTGGATCTGTGGAGCTTAAACAAATGAAAACTCATGCAAACACGGGGTTTTAAATCAGATTGTTGAAAGGGATGGAAAAAATGCCCAAACAGCCAATAAACTGTTTCAGATGTCTTAGTCATTTATTTGTATGCATTTCTTTGCATTTGTTAACCAGTGTAATCTAGTCATGTATTCATTACAAAGTAAGTCCAGGCATTGTCTAGGTGCATCCTCTGGAGAGGCAAGGCTTGGCTTAATTGTTTGGAGGTGCGTATGCTGTTTTATGAAATTATATGTGTATCACTTTCTACAGAATTCAGCTCAGTTTGCAATTTAAAGTCATGACGCAAGGTTGGATGAAAGGTTAGTGCAGGCTTTTTTTTTATAAATTATGACTTTTTTAGGACTGTTACAGGTTAGTTTACATTTTTATGTTTTGAGAAATTATGTAAATTCTCTTTAGTTATTTATGCTAACTCTTCAATTTGGAATATATGTTGTAAGAATAAATAAGTTTGAATGTTGGACATGCTACATTTAAAGAAATCCCAATCGCTCAGAGACACACGCTCCAGGGATCTAAGCCTTGTCATCACAATGAACAAAACATGGTGGAGGGATAGGTTCCTGACCCAGAGACTCCCCAGACTCTGGAATAGACTGCCCATACATGTCAAGCAGAGTGTCTCTTTGGCCCTCTTCAAAAGGAACCTTGATGACTGGATGGGAGATAAGAAATTCACCCCGGGGGTCACGTCAGTCACCCTGCTAGACAGGGGTCCAGGGAAGTAAATACTGTGGGAAGAAATAGCCAGGGAATTGTTATGGCTAGGCTTGTATAGGCCCTAGGGCCCATAGCCTTGTACCAACCTATGAACCTATGAACCTATGATGTATTCAGGGTATTTTTGTGCCAAGTTTTGTGTATAAGTGATAGGTTCATAGGTTTATACCAGACCAATGACTACCAGGGTCTTTACAAGCCTAGCTGTGCAGCTCAACCCTGTTTTGTCCTTGAATTTCTTGGACACATATATCGTGTGGTATGTTAGTAAAGAGGTAGCTAAGGGGTGTGTGTGGGGATATGTTATTCAGGAATTAATTTACTACTGTTCACCTCTGTCCATCTGAGAAATGAGGGCCAGTCTGGGATGGTGCATTTTTGGCTTCCCATGCAATTATCAAGGTTTCTTTTGAAAAGGATCAAGAGATGAACTTTGCTTCATGTAGATGTGAAGCTTATTCCATAGCACAGAGATCCTTTGAGAAACATAACAGTCTCTCCAGCATGTTCTATTTATTTTACAGACAAAGTTCATGGCTTTCTGTCTAGTGTTTTTGGTGCTGTTTGTTTTGCAAATGTGCAAGTGATTCATCACAGCTGCATCTGTGGATGCCTTGTATGCTAAGCATAAATAGTCTGTCAATAACCTATAGGAGACCAAGTAAAGATATAGGGCCTTAAGGTGATCTGTAGAGGACAGGGTATTTGGGTATTCATACCCTGGATTCTCCTGGTGCGAAACCTTTGAGGGCATTCCAACTGTTGTAAGTGCCTGGTTGGGTACATGCCAAAGGGGGCCAATGGGTCTAATGAGGGCTGAGTGTGTATAATGGTACTATAACTTCCGTGGACTTAGATGCCATACCTTTGCTTATGAGTTGGGTGACATAGAATTATTTTCTTATATCTTGGCTAGATGTTGGTCAAAGGCCAGATTACTGTCTATATATGTTTATGGTTTGTAAACCAACTAAACAAAGAATAAGTTGTTGGATTGAGTGTGGAAAGTGCTGGCCTTTTTTTCCTGTCTATGTTTGCAGATCCCTGACTATTGGGTGAACTCTTAGGGGTGTATTATCTATGGAGTAATTAGCTTGGGTAAACAATTTCACAAAGGCACTATAATGCATTTCTTCATGTTGAGTTTTAATCTGTGGCTTTGGCACTAGCTTCTCATTATCTCTAGCTTTACTGACAGCATCTATCAGTGTTAGAAGTGCAATGTTATTACTGTGGGAGGGATGGAAGCCGTGTTGTGTGAGGAATATGAGTTTTTCCTGCAGGACTTAGTTAATTGTGTTTAAGTACTTTTTTCAAATATTTCAGAGAGGGTAAGTTCAGCATAAAGGTTAAGGTCTTCACCTCATAGACAAAAAGTATAGGGTTAGATTCTGACCTCAGGTTATTGGTTAAGTTTAAACTGGCCCTTCAGACAGTTAGCCTGCTATTCTCCCATGAACCTAAAATTACTATAGGTCTGAAGTTAGTCATGTCTGTTAAATTTCCACCTTTGTGCAGAAAAATGTGTGATTTTTTTTCCCAGAGAGAGTGAGCATGTGATTCCTGGACCAACCTATTTATAAGGATTGAGAAAGGATGGACAATGCCATTGTCTGCTATTTTAAGGTACTTGCTTGGAAGGTCATCAGCTGAAGCTGAGCATGGTTTGAGTTTAAGAGTTGTTTTATATAGGATGAGGACACAGGTTTGAAGGTGAATGTGGACATAGTGATATGTGGCTGCTGGACAAGAGATAGATTAGGTGTGGGAATCCTTGGTTAGGAACACTCACTATACTATCAATGAAATAAGAGTTGAATTCTATTGCAGTTTTGAGTGCTGAGCTATTGGGAAAGGGATTAGGGTTGAATTTTTGGTCAGGATGCAAATTTTCTTTAATGGTTGACCAGAATTTTTTAGGGTTGTGTTAGCTATTATTCTGACTGCTGTCATAGCAGAGCCTTTTGTATTCATTTGTTGCTTTTTAGTATGGATGTGGAGCACTCTCAAGTTTTTGAGATATTATGATGGTTTATATTTCTCCATTTTTTTCTTTATCCTGCATTCTACTCTTTTTTGGATAGCCAAATTGCATTATTTGTTTTTAGTTTCTTCCTTCTAGGAGTTGCAAGGCTATTTAGGAAAGCTGCATTGAATTTGCTTACAACATCATCTAAGGGGAGGATTTTTAGGATATTCCAGTTAATAGATGATAGTGTAGTAATGAATATGTCTGGGTTAAACTTGGACAGGCTGCATATTGTTTTGTAAACATACCATTTAGATGGATCTGTGAGATACCTGGTATAATCTTTGCAAGTCTTTTGGGTTTCTAATACTATTATGTGAATGAACCCTGTTCCTAAGTCAGGGTATCACTGAAGTTCATGAAATTAGTAGTGTTTCAATCTGTGATGTTAGCCAAAAGTTCTCTTCGCAACATCTGCAACATCTGTACTGGGCCCAGACCTGACTCCTGTAGTTCATAGGGAATTACTTGTATCGTTAGCCTATGTAAATATGACTGTAGATTCTTTTTTTTAGATCCACTACTCCTACTACTTCTACTGCTACTATTGTAACTGTCTGGGTATCTTTCATCCACATTGCTCTCATTTCTGCCTGCAAACCATGACACTTTATGACTTTATGTCTCACTGTATGTGAGACACTGTAATCACAATGTATAGCAATGTTGTTGTGTTTGCACAATCCTCAGTGGAAAAAATCTTACCACATTATTGTGTATTTCAGTGTATAGGTCCTTAGCCATGAGAGTATCATACCCAGCAAGAAGGTGAGCGACCGTTTCCAATTGTTTTTTTACAGAACTTATATTTTTCTGCTTCTCCCATATGCACAATGAACTTTGTAAAACTACATATTTGTAGTCCGCTATCCTGGGCTGACATTATTAACCTTTCATCCTTTGATTTCAACTCACCTCTCCTTATCCATTCCTGTGTCAAATCCTGATCAACATAATGTTATTGCAGTAGATCTCTATACTTGCCACTACATTTATGGCTTTTCCACATTTCTTTCCTTCTCATCTGATCCTTCTTCTTACATTATTCTGTTTTTTTTAGCATATTCAATTCCTGTCTGATTTTTGTTTACTTCTAGTTTGATTTCCATTCCTGCTTTCCAAATGAATGCTTCAGCTAAATTAAGTAGAGAGGTCATCTTAAACTTCCTCTCCTCATGTTTTAAAAACTGATTTTTATATATCATTTGGCAATTGTGAAGCATTTTTATTGTTTTTCTGTCCATCTGATCCAATATCTTTTGGGTCCAGTCAGTCACACCAAAAGTGTAATTTAAAACAGGAAGAGCAAATTGGTTTATAGTGTGAACTTTATTCCTGGATGTCAAGGCTGTTTTCAGTATTAGTTTTAGTCTTCTGGACTATTCCTGACAGAGTTTTATTTGCATTTGTTCATGTTTTATTGGTGTTCCTTCATCAGCTCCAAAATATTTATTCACACTTTCAAGCTTAAGTTCCCTTATAGCAGCATGTAATGTGTAGCAGATCCAACAAGGCTGGATCAGAGCATATCTTATTGCTTAGGCATACATCAGCTCCCAGTAGTCTTTTGAAGACTGAGTACAGGGACAGGGCTTTGAGGCAGTCCATGTAGAACATATTATTTGCACTCTATTCTTTTAATGAGTAACCTTTGTGGCCGGTCCATCTGTTACAAATGCACTGTCAGGTACATGCTGAAGGGTGCATTATACTTAATTATTGGTCTAATGAGGGCTGAGTAAAGTGGGACTATGATCTTATTAGAACTGGATGCCATGCACTTACTTATAAATTGTACCACATGGACAGATTTTCTTACCACCATGGACACACAGTGATCAAAGTTGAGGTTGCTGACAACCTGAGTTCCCAAATCCTATACTACTGGGTCTACTCTTAGGGAAATGTTGTCAATGTTAATATTTGCAAAAATGGTCATCTTTTCAAAAGGAATAATTATGCCTTTTCTTTGCATTGAGCTTTAAGCCATGGATCTGGCACCAGATACGTAAGACTATATATATGTGTGTGTGTGTGTGTGTGTGTGTGTGTGTGTGTGTGTGTGTGTGTGTGTGTGTGTGTGTGTGTGTGTGTATATATAGATATATATATATATATATATATATATATATATATATATATATATATATATATATATATATATATACAGATATAAATATATAGAGATATACAAATATAGATTCGCGCACATACACACACACACACACACACACACACACACACACACACACACACACACACACACACACACACACACACACACACACACACACACACACACACACACACACACACATAATCCTTGGAAAGAGATTCTTATCAAATTTTATTAGCAACAAGGCCCTTTGGGTCAGTAGCCTAATATTCTACTATGATACTATGAACGGACTCCTGAAGGAAAACTACAGGGACAGCAACCTATTTATGGGCATTTCTGATCATAGCTACTGTTTTTATTTAATTCATTTATGGTACTAGTTCTCATTTTCAAGACATTCTTTCCTTCACTTTACCTCTTACACATGTTTTCATAGTTCATTGCACCTAAATGGGTTGTGGTTACAAATAAAATAAATATACATGCTTAAGAAATAATTTTTTTCTTCACAAACTGCATGCTTCTATTTGACTGTTTTGAAAGATTTCTCATCACTGTACATTTTTTCTTAGTGCAGATGCTGTATATCTGCTCCATAAATATGTTATGTATGAATGGTTATGCATTATACATAAACATGTGCATGCTCTGATCAATGAATTCCAGGAAGCTAACTTTTTTAAATGGCCACTGGAAATATGTTGATGGCAAAATAATATCCCAGGATGGGCTTTGCTTCAGTTAATGCCAGTTTTGGTAACCTCACCCCAGCCTATCTAAACACATACGCTAAAACATAGTTTTTGCAGTGGGACAAAACAGTCAAATTACTGTGCTTCTCCTCACTCAAAAGTTTTTTTTTTGTTCCTAAAGCTCTTCACCTGAGCAGCTGATATTTGTGGTTCCCTAGATTGTCTATGTAATGTTCCCATACCACTTCCAAGTCTATTACAGGCTCATAAGTTGGGAACTTAAAGTTGTATGCACTTTTTTATTTGTTTTATTTTATTTTATTATTTATTTATTTAATTAATTTTTGTAGCATTTTCTGTATGTTAGAATCTCCACAAAAATGTGTCTTAAAGATAAAATATTGACTGAGATTATAAGAAATAACTGGATTCTAGGCACCCCCTGGTACAGTATGTGGTGAGGGCAATTTTATTAATTTGCATATGAATTATTCTAAGGTTGCTGTTATCACCCTTGGCTATATGTTAATTGTTCAGAGTTTTGTACCAGGAAATTAAACAATAGGCACCAACTGAAGTGAAAATGGCTTGAGAAGCTTAAACTGTGGGACATTTAAAATATATCCATTTATTAATGCTTTTACTTCTTTGAATTTGTTAAGTAAGGTGTAATGTACTCTCACAACATACTGATTGTTGGACTTGACTGGCTGTACCCTGTCCTAAAGCAATGATATTTTGAGGTTTTCTTTTTTGATTGATTGTGGGTATTCTTTTGTAAGAGAGCAGATAATTTTTCCACACAGTTCTGGTATTTGTGGAACTTCTATGGACTTCATTTCAGATGAGAACTCAGTCACAGTGGTAGGAGAGGTTAATGCTATCTTTTTAAAATTTTGGAGTGTTTACCCTTTGTAGCAAAGATTATTTATAAATTAAGCTTCCTAAAAAGAGTGCTTCAAAACTTCTGAACTTGGGTCCAGTAGTGTTAGAGATGGTGTGTATGTTTGTTTGATGAGTTAGTGGGTACATATTTGTAGAAAGTATCTAGAAAAACAATCAAAGTAAAAGAAGGTGGCTGATACCTGCTTATACAAAAAGCTGATGGATATTACTGGTAAGTGTACATTTTTATGTTTGGGGGATTCTTATTCCGGCTATAATGAATAATATCTTGTATAAACAAACTATTGAAGGAGTAAATAAGGAGGAACTATGCATTTATTGTACTTTTTCTTACAATGTTTTATACTTTATGTGGGATAATTCTTTGTATTACATATTTAATTTTTTACAGGTTGTCAGTTTTTTGTGCATTTTGTGTGAACAGTTATTTCAGCAGGTGATTGAGATTGTTCTTCCTTTTAAAACTGTTTTACTTTGAGTCTGTTTGTTGTGGAACTTCAATAGACTTCAGCTCAGTTAAGAACTCAGTCACAGTGGTAGGGGAGTGTAATGCAATCTTTTTTAAATTTTGGAGTGTTTACCTTTTGTAGCAAAGTTTGTTTATCTTGTAAATGTCTCCAAATGTTTAATATTCATGTATGTATAAGAATCTCTTGGACATAAATTGCTTATTACTGTATTTGCTATATAGAATTTAACCAATTGTTCGTGTTTGTTACACGCACTTGTATTTTTGGAGCTTTTCTCCCTGGGCCTCCACTGAAATTTGGCTCTTAATGGCCCAGTGGACTCTCCGGGTAAACAAATGCCAATAAACACATACATACATATATACATAAATGTACTATGTTAAGGTGGGTAATTTCTTTCTGAGAAGTTGGATTAGTCTTTAACTTCATGCTTATTTAGCATCTACTCCTTCTGTTTCACTTTTGATGAAGATTTGATATGCATTTGTGTAGCTAAATAAGATTTTGTTTGTGTGTGTATCTTTGGGATACCCGTGTTTGAGTATGTGTGATGATCTGTTAGGGCTGCCGCCTGAATCTCTGTTGATGAATTTTAGCTGATTGTGATGTTGCATATAATATTAAAGTTTCTAAAATATAGTATCATATTTTAAGGGGAGAGTGTCAAAGATTCTATGTTTAGAAAATATTTTTTGTGTCAAATCCTCGTCTAAAAATAACACATACATTTTACGTGTTTTATTTTTTTAATAGTATTCATAGAAATGCCAAGGCAATTGATTCTTGTGACCATTTATGCTTTTCCAGTACTGACCCTTTGGCCATACTCCCTTTTTTAAGATGGATAGGAATGTCAAGCCTGAAATTAATATGCTGGCGCTCATGTAATAATCTTAGTCCAGTCTGAAGAGCAATAGTGTATCACCCTGCTTAATCTGCAGGAGGAGCATGTTCCAGAGGTGGAGGGGCTACTGTATGCTGAATCTTGTCTCTCAGTTACATTTTATTTATCTGTTCGTGAAGATTTAGGTCACAGTTCTTTTATTTGTGAAACTATCTGACTTGAAGATTCTGGGGACATAGGACAATTGGCTCCCTAATGGCATGGAAGGCATGCATAGATCCCCCTCAAGAGTCTATACAATACTGAATAAAGTGATAGTACTCCCAGTCTCTCTCTGTCATGGAAGCTTGTATTTACAAATGCACATAGATGTGTGTGTGTGTGTGTGTGTGTGTGTGTGTGTGTGTGTGTCTGTGTGCTATGTATATATATATATATATATATATATATATATATATATATATATATATATATATATAGGTCTACTGTATAACGTCGAAAACACACATCTTCGAAATTAGACAGTAGACCCACACCTCCGCGAAAGTGCACTTAAGCAAAGGTGCACTTCCACGAACATCAGTTCAATGAACCAAAAAAAAACAATAAAACATTGTTTTTGCAGGGGGGTAAGCCCCCCTGCAACCCCCATGTGGGGGGCTGTGCCCCCCACACACCCCTTACTTAAATATACCAACTCCGAGATCGCCCTACAGTGGGGAAACACGTAAACTCCCTTTCACCACTGTAGTGTGCTTCGGCACCCATGTTCCTTAATGGTTCATTGAACCATTCTTCGCAGAAGTGCACTTTTGCTTAAGTGCACTTTCAAGAAACCAAAACTCCACTGTTCATTTTCGAACAAGTGGATTTTCGGTGTTTTCCAGTAGACCCATATAAGACTGATGGTAATTGTTATGTTTTGTTGCTTGTGTAGTGAGTGGACTTTCATAGGTTCATAGATTCTTAGGTAAGTACTAGGCTATCTGCCCAGGGGCATTTATAAGCCTAGCCACAGAGTGATGGCTTTCGCCTCCCCATTAGATTAGTAACCTGGGCCTCTGTCTAACAGGGCTCCTGAAGTGATCCCAGGGTAGAACTTACGATTACCCATCAACTCATCAAGATTTCTATTGAAGATGGTCAGAGAGGAGCTCTGTCGAATATGGATTGGGATTCTATTCCAGAGTGAGGGGAGTCGCTGGGACAGGAATCTATCCCTCCAGTATGTCCTGTTTATTGTTGTGCATAGGTTCAAGTCGCTAGAATGAGTGGTTCTGAGGGATCTCATTTTTTTGAGGTGAAGCATGTCCATTAGTTCAGGGTTTGACATGGTCCTATAGGTCAGGCATAGGTCACCTCTGAGCAGACAGTAAGCGACTGAGAAGAGCTGGAGCTTTTTTAGTCGTGCTTCATAGGGTAATTGTTTAAGGCCCATAATCCTCTTAGTGAGGTACTTCTGTGGTCTTTCTAGTTGTTGCAGGTGTCTAGTGAGGTACATCCCAAATGGGGCATTGTACTCTATTATGGGCCTAATGAGTGAGGAGAAAAGAGGCACAATCACCTCCTTGGATCTGGATGAGAAACCCTTTGTGATCAGGTGTGCCACATAGAAGGATTTCCTGACCATTTTGGCTATGTGGTTCTCAAAGGAGAGCATGCTATCTACTTGGGTACCCAGGTCCCTAATTACTTCTTCTGTACTTAGTGGATTCCCATCTATGTGGTAGTTTGTAGGTACTTTGTTTTTCCCAAATGGGATTACTATGCATTTTTTGGCATTTAGCTTTGACACCAGGTGTTTGTCTCTGAGAGATCCTTTTGCAGGATGTCTGTGTCAGCCGGAGAGTCAATTATTGCACCCAATTTATAGTCATCTGCGAACTTGGTTAGCCACAGTCCCTCCGCATTTGCCTGTACTTCGGAGAAATATATACCGAACAGGAGGGGTCCCAGGACTGACCCCTGTGGGACACCGCTTGTGACTGGTTTAGAGTCAGACATGGCACCTGCCACTTTTACCATATGGGTTCTGTCTGAGAGCCAATTGGCAACCCATCTTGTGACATGGGGGTTGATATTATCTCTGGCCTTGGCAACTGTTTCGAAGAAGTCGACCAAGTTCAGAAGGCAAGATCTGCCTTTAACAAAGCCAAACTGGGTGGGGGTCCAGTGTCTGAAGGTTCCCAATGTCCCTGTTAATGAGCTCCATGACAATGTGTTCCATGGCTTTGCAGACCAAGCTAGTCAAGCTTATAGGGTGATAGTTCCCAGGGTCAGTTGTGGCTCCACCTTTGTGGAGTGGTACGACTGTTGCTGTATACCATTCTTTGGGTACATAGCCTGTAGAGAGGCTGAGTTTGAATAGTGTTTTGAGATGGGGGGGTTAGTTCATTTTGAAGCTCTTGTAAGACACAACCTGGGATACCATCTGGTCCCATTGATGCTGTGTTTTTGTCCTTTGCAAGGGCTGTCTTTACTTGTGTGTCTGAGATATCTGGAGCACCACATTCTACTGGGATGGGTGCTAGCCCCTTTGGTGGAGGGGGGGTGAAGTTTGCACTGAACCTGTCAGCCAGGATGTTGGCAATGTCGGTTGGTTCAGTGTATTTATGGCCTTTATGCACTAGCTCGGAGCATATCTGAGAGTTTGCCCCTAGATTCTTGACATAGTTAAAGAAGGCCTTGTGGTTATCCTTAGAGTCATTAGCTATTTTTCTTTCGAAGTTGGCCTTGGATGATTTAATGAGGGAGTACAGTTTTTTACTGATGTTAATCAGAGATGCCTTCTTATTTTGGGATTTTGTTCTATCTTGCAGGAGTTTCCTCCTTCTGTTGTAAAGTTTATTTATGGCTGGGGTCCACCAGACTGGCTTCCTCTTTTTTGAGGAGTTGGTATTGGTTTTACTTGGGATGGCTCGGGCCATGCATTCTTGAAGGTGTTCATAGAATGCACTTGTAAAAGATTCTGCCGATTGGTCATCATTTTCATAGGTTAGTACTAGGCTAACTGCCCTTTTGGACCATTTGAAGCCTAGACAATTACCCCATGTAAGACTCAAACCCTGCACCTTGTGTCTTTAAGGTAAACACCTTAACCATTATGTCATCCTCCCACATTTGATTGGAAGCTTTGAAACTTTCCACCTCGGTCTTGAGGAGTGTGAAGTTGGCTTTAGAGAAGTTTTTTACCTTGATTTCCTCAACTGTGGGGGGGGGGGGGGTCGGGATGTGGATGTCCAGTGTGATTAGTTTGTGATCTGATCTTACTAATGGCAAGTTTACCTCAGGCGTGGAACATACGTTCCCCATGTTGGTGATGACCAGGTCCACTGTCACCTCTTGTGGGAGTGGTGACCAGCTGTTCCAGGGCATTTGAGTTTATAAACTCAAGGAAGTGTTGGGCTAGGGCATTTGAGCTTGAGTAGTTTTCCCAGTCAATGTTTGGATAGTTGAAGTCACCCAGTAGCATGGTGCTGGGTAGAATCTTCATACTTTCTAATGTTCTCAGGAATGCTGTGTGAGGGTCCTGAGACAAGGTGGGAGATCTGTAGCAAGCTATAAATTGAACAGTCAATTTACCTGCTGTCAATTGCACTTGGATGGTGTAAGATTCCGCGTGCTGTGCTACTAGCCTGGAGGTGTGGGTGTTCCTGATGAATATGGACACACCCCCTCCTTTTGTGTTCCGGTCCTGGTTTTGGGACCAAAAGATATGATAGGAGATATAGCCTGGTAGTGCTGGGGTGCTCTCTGGAGCCTTGAACCAGGTTTCTGTCACTGCACATATGTCAATTTCTTCCATACTAAGGAGAGCCTCGAGTGCGTGTATTTTGAGGTTTAGACTTCTGGAGTTGAGCAGCATTACCCGCAGTTTTTGTTTATTATTGTTGTTTATGGAGGCAGGTTTGTTTTTTGAGCCTTGCCTAAAAAAGGCAGTATTGGGGCAGCAAGAGTCTTGGCCAGTATTCGAAAGCCCAGGGGTGACAGGTGCAACCCGTCTCTGGCGAAGCAACGTGGCTTGTCAAGCATGTCGTCCCAGGCTGACAAGTACTAGATCCCTTTGAATGACACCAGTTGTTTAACCAATTGTTGAAACTGATCATTTTTTCTTCGTATGCTGGCATCATTTTGGGTGAGGGCAGGATGCTACTCAGAATCAGAGTCATACCACTATGGGCTACATGGTCAGAGAGCTCCTCAATGTCTCTTTTCATGTAGTCCAGGGAGGTACGTCTCAGGTCATTTATACCAACATGTACAATGACAGAGTCATATCTGTACTTGTTGTGGAGTGACCTGAGTGCATGTGTTATATGGTGGATTCTGGCACCTGACAGGCAGCTCATGGTAACCTTCTCCTTGTTCAGTCTAGTGAGTGGGATGTCTGTGTACCTGATGATAGAATCACCGATTACTAGTGTGTTAGATGTGTTATTTAGCCTTAGGGGCTGTTTTTGCTTGGGGCACTGACATTGTGATGTATGTGTTACCTGGTTTCTGTTGTGGGGTGGGGGTTGCTTGGGTGTATGCTTAGGAGGTCTCTGTTGTTTAGGCAGGTTCTTATTTAGAGCCTCCGAGTATGTTTTTGCGTGTTTCTGAGAGTTGTTTGCTGGAGCAGCTATGGCTGGTCTATGTGAGTCTGGTAATGTGGTGCTAGTGTTGCCCTTCTCCTTGTGACTGGATGATCCAGTCGTGGGTTGAGAGAGCTTAGCCTCCAGCTTGGCTGTGTAGCTGCATCTCTCACATATGTTTGTGTTGGTTGGGAGGAGGAGGGGGTTGTCTGTGTACATGAGGCAATTGTAACATTGCCTCAGGATGCCCAGATTCACCAGCTGGACTGGAGAGTACACCTGAAGTTGTCCCTTGAACATGCCTGAATAGATGCTTTGGACTGTATTGCTGACTGGATGAGTAAAGAGCCTTATACTTCCTGAGTATAGGGCTGAAGGGCCAGCTGTAAGCTAGTGCTAGTTTTAGTGAGTTTTAGTAAGTGCCGGTCTTAAAATGCCTTATTTCTAGTGCTGGGTTGAAGTGTATCAAGTTTCAAGGGAAAAACTGAAGTGCAGACTTCGTGGAGCCTGGAATAGTTTAACCGCAGCTAAACAGCACTGTGCAGTGCACAAACCCACGCAAAACTGCGCTAAGCGGTTTTTATACCAGGGAGATCAAAAGGATAGAAATTAGCCCAAAATGGCCAATGAGCTACAAATTGCTGGGCTGGGACCACTCCTACAGGGACAGATAGGCTGCTCAGAGTTCCCTCTCTCACAGTGAACAAGGAAGCCACGTAACTATCTAAGTATGATATGGGCAACACAGGAACCTTTACCACAGTCCTGGATTCAGCAAAGCCTGAAACCTGGACTAGACTAGTTCAGAAAGGAGGGAAAACAAGGAGTTTTTTTGTGTTTTTTTTTTCAGAAACAACAGAAATGCAGAGCTTAAATTACTTTAAATACACAGAGGAGGCTAGCGCTCTTGAGTGTGTAGCCTGCGACTGTGTTACAGGTAACTTAAATGCAAAAACAACAAACAGTAACTTTTTTTCAAGTGCAGCAAAGAAATAAGTACAGTAAGCAATGCAGATATCACTAGGGATCCACAGAAGCACTGATAAGCCGTGTTTTAGGTGGGATTAGTGTTTCAGGGAAACAACAAGCAAAAACAATACTTAATCAAGTCCAAAGTCTCTCTTTTGTCTCTCGGCCGCTTGTAGGACTCTGCAGGGCACCACGAGGAGCTTGCTGAGCTGTATACAAGTGCAAAACCGCGCTAAGCATTTTTTATACCAGGGAGATCAAAAGGATAGAAATTAGCCCAAAATGGCCAATGAGCTACAAGTTGCTGGGCTGGGACCACTCCTACAGGGACAGATAGGCTGCTCAGAGTTCCCTCTCATACAGTGAACAAGGAAGCCACGTAACTATCCAAGTATGATATGGGCAACACAGGAACCTTTACCACAGTCCTGGATTCAGCAAAGCCTGAAAACTGGACTAGACTAGTTCAGAAAGGCGGGAAAACAAGGAGTTGTTTTGTGTTTTTTTTTTTCAGAAACAACAGAAATGCAGAGCTTAAATTACTTTAAAGACACAGAGGAGGCTAGCGCACTTGAGTGTGTTGCCTGTGACTGTGTTACAGGTAACTTAAATGCAAGTATGATATGGGCAACACAGGAACCTTTACCACAGTCATGGATTCAGCAAAGCCTGAAAACTGGACTAGACTAGTTCAGAAAGGCGGGAAAACAAGGAGTTTTTTTGTGTTTTTTTTTTTCTAGAAATAACAGAAATGCAGAGCTTAAATTACTTTAAATACAGAGAGGAGGCTATCGCACTTGAGTGTGTAGCCTGCGACTGTGTTACAGGTAACTTAGATGCAAAAACGACAAACAGTAACTTTTTTCAAGTGCAACAAAGAAATAAGTACAGTAAGCAATGCAGATATCACTAGGGATCCAAATAAGCACTGAAAAGCCGCGTTTTAGGCGGGATTAGCGTTTCAGGGAAACAACAAGCAAAAACAATACTTAATCAAGTCCAAAGACTCTCTTTTGTCTCTCGGCCACTTGTAGGACTCTGCAGGGCACCACAAGGAGCTGTATACAAGCACAAAACCGCGCTAAGCGGTTTTTATACCAGGGAGATCAAAAGGATAGAAATTAGCCCAAAATGGCCAATGAGCTACAAGTTGCTGGGCTGGGACCACTCCTACAGGGACAGATAGGCTGCTCAATGTTTCCTCTCTCACAGTGAACAAGGAAGCCACCTAATTATCCAAGTATGATATGGGCAACACAGGAACCTTTACCACAGTCCTGGATTCAGCAAAGCCTGAAAACTGAACTAGATTAGTTCAGAAAGGCAGGAAAACAAGGAGTTTTTTTTTTCCAGAAACAACAGAAATGCAGAGCTTAAATTACTTTAAATACACAGAGGAGGCCAGCGTACTTGAGTGTGTAGCCTGCGACTGTGTTACAGGTAACTTAAATGCAAAAATGACAAACAGTAACTTCCTGTGGTGCTCATCTAGAAAACAATCATCTCTGTAGATGAAGATTTCTCATCAAGGACTTTGTGAACCCTACTTATACCCCCACAGATGCTGGATGTTTGAAACAAGTGTACAATTTTATGTCTGGCAGGTTATTACTCAAACTGTGATTACATTTCTTGTCATGGATTTTGAAGAATGTAATTGTTGGTAGAACAAATACATAGTAGTAGGCATGCATTTAGTGTATTTTTAATCCAATGTTTTAAGCTTTCAGTGATGTAATGGTTAGTGGTCTTGGTTTTTACTGCACTTTGTATGGGCCGTTATTTCAGTATGTGAGTGAGATTTCTTCACATTTTTACATTAGTTTGTCCAAGATATCCATAAATCTACACTAGAGTCTGATGTGTTGTGGGTAGTGATAGGTGTTTCATGTTCTCTTCTCTGTTTTCCTAGGAATTATTCACTGTATTATAGATATTCCCTGTATTTACAGGAGTTTTGGTGCATACCAGTGTGTTTCTGCCTCTGGCCTACACTAAAGTTAGGCTGATTGATCTAGAAGGCATTCAGTGTAGACTGTCCCTCTAACCAGTCATCATACTGACTGGTTTCAATCCATTAACCTATGAAGACTGAAGTCCTTCTTTTGTGATCATTTCCTGCCTACCTTTGTAGTGCATAACTGTTGTCATTTCAGTTATACAAATTAATTGTACATAGCATTGACTCTAGCTATAAGTTAGGGGCCAAACATCTGTGCTTCATACCATCTTGTTATTCAAGTTTATATAAGCATAACATAACCCATATGTGGCAGGCTTTGGGTTCTTGTATTTGGATTTTACGGTCATTCAAACAAATGGGTTCTATCATGTCAGATTCTGTTTGTACAACCTGGCACTACAGTGGAGAAAAGAATATATTTCCTTATCCCCACTGTATCGTGCTTTGGTGAATTGGCTTTCGCAAAAGGGCACTTTCATTTTAGTGTACTTTCGCTAAAGTGGGCTCAACTTTCTGTTTTTAAAAAAGTGATTTTTCGATAATCAGAAGTAGATCTATATATATATATATATATATATATATATATATATATATATATATATATGGTTTACCTTCATTTTGTCATAGATGGTATGTGCAATCGTCCTGTTGTGCGACCCGTATTACCGAAATATGGAGAACTTCGAAGGATCAAATGTCGAAAATGGTTTGCTGGAAAGCCATTTCTGACATTTGATGCATGTGTTTGAATGACAAAAAAGCATTTGCTTATTTGCCATTCAAACACATGGTGAATTGCCATTGTTGTTTTTTGCAGCCGTACTTTCGGCGTTATGCATGTCGGACACACGGAGGGTGACAATTCAAAGGTAAACCACACACACATATCATATATATATATATATATATATATATATATATATATATATATATATATATACATATATTTTTTGTGCAGATTTCAGTCTTCTCAGATGAAATAAAAAGTTGAATAAAACTTAAAAATAGTTACATATTCTGTTCAGTCACCCCCCCCCCTCGCCGATACAGTATATGGTAAGAGGATACTGACTTAATCAGCTTGCATATAACATTCTGCTACACTTCTATCCATCGTCCTTGCTTATGTGTTAAGTATTTTTGATCCAGGACAGAGTGGATTAAACAGTAGGTGCCAGCAGTGGTGAAAATGGTCATATTTAGCTTGATGAGGCATTGATTACAATGCAATCTGCTTTGATCCTAATTTTCAGTTCATTGAACGAAAAGCTTAAATGTTGGGTTGTTTAAAATGTATCTATTCATTCAATGTGTTTATTAATTCAACTTTGTTAACTTGGTATAATGCAGTAAAGAAAATAGTGTAGGTTTTCTTTTTATTCCTTTTATTTTCTTTTTCTTTTTGTCTCTTTCTTTCTTTTATTTTTTTTGAAAGGATTGGGGTGGTTGTATATACTTTTTAGGCAGTGATATAGGTTTGTCACTTTCCTTAGAATTCACCTCTGTTGAGAATGTACTGTCACACTTCAAAGTGAGGTTAGTACACTATTTTTCTAATAATAATAATTTGTATTATTTAGGAGTTTTTTTAAGCTGGTGACAGTGAGCTTATAAATTAGACTCAGTGGATTTTGTAAGAGGCGGCTTTTGAATTTGGCTGGTATTGCAGCAGATGTTCGAGATAGTGATTGTTTTCTGGAGGTAATTCATAGAAGTAGTCACCTTCATGAGACTGGACTTTAAAGACAAGGAAGCATTTTTTATGCTTGGGAGATTCTTATTTAAACTGTGATGATTCACTTCTGATGGCTCTTGTGCAAGGTGTAACTACTGGAACAGCAAATTAGCTAGAATTATATATTTAATGCACTATTTATTTTAGTGCTGTATTCTACTATACTCCATGCTTCATATTTTACCAGTTACCAATTTTACTGCACTTTGTGTGAGCAGTTATTTCAATATTTTCTCACACACTAAACATTATTTTTCTTTAGTTCTGTTTGTTCACTATGCTAATGTGGATTATTTCTTTCTTACATGTGGGTTTTTTTTTTAGGATTTGTGGTAATTTGGCAACCAGTCTTTTTGTGTGACCTTTTATAGAGCTAAGGTAAGGTGACCATTTATGTATGTCTATAAATATATGTGTACAGATATATATATAAATGTATGCATATGTGTGTATTTATCTGTTTGTGTGCTAAGTATATGTCTTTGTATGCATGTGTATTATGTGGTTCCTATTAGATGACCGAAGACGCATTCTATCGAATGCGTCTTGGTCGAACTTAAAACAACGAAAAGGAAAAATAGCGAAGCGGCTTTTAAGCAAATTCTTTCCCAGGGAAAGAATTTGCTTGGCCGTTTCTGTTACTTTGACGTTTTTGGCACTGTAGTGCGATCTCAGAGTTGGTATATTTAAGTAGGGGATGTGGGGGGCAAAGCCCCCCACTTTATGTAGTCTTTCAATTTCTTTTCTTTTTTTTTTTTGGAACAGCGATTTTTTTCCCTTGGAAAAAAATCGCTGTTCTGAGCTTTTGAGATTGTAAGCTTTTGCTTACATGGGGTTGATTATTCATCGTTCGCTTTTTTAAGCATTTGATTATATAATATAGACCCGTATTATATGTATATATGTATTTTTTAACATCGTGGGCTACTATACTGAATCACTTACTTTATTCCCTTGGTTCACATTCAGTTCATTAGTTGTACAGATTATGACTGATG
Organism: Protopterus annectens; assembly: GCF_019279795.1. Classification (NCBI taxonomy): domain Eukaryota; kingdom Metazoa; phylum Chordata; order Ceratodontiformes; family Protopteridae; genus Protopterus; species Protopterus annectens. The sequence goes on along the minus strand of NC_056741.1, from coordinate 1,743,701,058 downwards.
AAACAGGCAATGTATTGAGGATGGTAAAAATTGGGTAAAGATGAAAGGAGAATGTAAACACATGCTTGATAAGGGCACATTGGCAATCAAATATCTGAAATCTTGGTCAGACTAATGTTTTAAGCAACCATTTGCCAGATTAGATAGTGTAGGTGTGCACGTGCATGTGTGTGCACATCTGTATCTTTTTATACATTTATATATAAAATCGTAGACTCAAAATATTGAAAATCATAATATCGATGAATAAAATTTATTTTATGCAGGGGAAGCCCCCCATTCCCACCAAACCCTGTGAAACTATATATACTAAGTATGGGATTGCATAACAGTAAAGAAAGGGCAAATTCCAAATTTTTGATTTTCTGCCTTTTAGATAATTTGGCTTTTAGATATTTGGGCTTTAGATCAAAGGAATGTAACCAATTTATAAATCTGGTGGCAGTGTAGTAATTGCTTCATATTCACTGACAACCATTTAATTACAGAACAAACACAGTGTGTGAGAGATGTAGATGCACAATGTCATTGGAGGCAAAGCTCTCACACACACACACATGAAAAATGCAAACCAAGTTGTCAGCATTATACCCAAAGCATTCACTACTAACACTAAGAAACAAACATATAGACCCCACATAGGCAGAGGTACTCACTCAAATCTACACAAACCTGCAGGACCTCCTAAAATAATTTCTCATTGGTCCGTGCACATTCTAAAAAGATAGTACCTAACACAGCACATAATTCTGAAATACAAGTAGTTGCACTTCTGAGCCCATAATACAACACACCACATAGCCAAACATTCTAGTTATTGGGGATAACATTGTAAGATATACTGTTGCCCCCTTACCAGGCTAAACAAGGAGAAGATCACAGTGAGCTGTCTGTCCGGAGCCAGGATCCACCAGATCACTCATGCACTTAGGTCTTTAAACCACAAGTACCAGTATGACACAACCATAGTCCATGTGGGCATAAATGCCCTAAGATATACCTCACTGGACTATATGAAAAGGGACATGATGGAGCTTTCTGAATATGTGTCCCACATGGGTATGAATCTAGCCTTGATTAGCATCTTACCTTCACCAATGATGATGCCATAGTACCAGCAAAAAAATGATTGAATTCAACAAATGGCTTAGTTTCTGCTGTCACAACAAGGGGATCCAATGTCTGTCAACCTAGAGAGACATGACTATCTCTATTGTCATATATGGTTTGCACTTGTCACCACTTGGATTCCAGATACTGGCAAAAACTTTATCTATCCCCATAGTGCCTTTTTTAGACTATGCCAAGTTGTTAAACTCTCCAGTATAACAAAAATCACTCATGACTACCCAAAGGTACTGCTGCTCAATGCTAGGAGCTTAGATGTGCAGTCACAGAAGCATGGTTCTGAACCATAGAAAGCACCCCAGCTATCAAAGGCTACAATGCCTTTCATACATTTTGATCCCCCTCAGCTCAGTATAAAACTAAATCAAAGGGAGGAGGTTCTCAGTGTTCATAAAGGATAAGTACACTGCTAGACTGGTCCAACAAAATGACTCACTTGAGCTGCTCCATGCCCAACTAACCATAGTTGTGACCCCCGTATCATATCTTTGCTAGCTACAGATCTCCTAACATGAGTCTGGAAAACCACCTCCCTAACCCTACTGGAATCTCTTAACATTCAGCCTAACACCATATTTATGGGTGACTTCAAGTACGCCTCCAAAAACTGGGAGACTTATATGACCCATAATTCACTTGCTCAGTGTTTTCTTTGTCTTCATCAATGCAAACACCCTTAAGCAACTAGTTTGCTCCTCAACTAGAGGTACAAATATCCTATACCCACCTCCCTCCCGTGCATTAACTCCTCCCTGGTAAGATCTGACAACAAAATGATCTCCTTTAGTATTAAAACTAACTTAGAATCCCCATCAAACTCCAAACCTGTTAAGAACCTTGCTAAGGCCAAATACCTCAAACTAAGTGACAGCATACTAAACTTCTAAGCCCCACCGAACCCTGATGCCACTGAGGTCTACTATAAGCTGTACAGAAAAGTACTGTACAGTCACATTCCTAGCTGTATAGAGAAGGCAGTACCTGTCTGAGTAAAACCTATGATTACTGACAAAAATAAACCACCCTTGTGGACCCCCTAGCATACACAGAAAGAAAGAACAGACAAAGCAGTGCAAAAAGGCACTCTCCTTTCTAAACAAATGAATTAGAGAACTGGACAAATCTGCCAAAGCAAACTATGAGGCAAAGATAGCTCACCAGATGAAAGATAACCATAAGGCTTTTTAAAATTATTTTTGTAACCTCAGGAAAAACACTCAGCAATGTGCCAAGTTAATCATGAATGGCAACTCTTACACCCACCCTGAAACTATAGCACACCTGGGGATGACAAGTTCAGTTCAAAGTTTTCACCTCCTTCCACACCAAGAGAAATACCTACAACCATCTCCCTACCAGTCATTATGAGCAAACAAGTCATTATTGCACTTGCTAAAGCCAAAAACATAGACTCCATGTGTCCTGACAACATTCCAGGATGCTTCTTAAACAGCTTAAAATAGAATCTATCAGGGTCACTTGAAACTCTCTTTAACCACAGCCTCTGGATGGACTGTGTCCCAGAGGAATTGGGGACTGCAACCATTATCCCTCTTCACAAGGGGGCTCATCAACTGACCCAGGCAACTACAGACCCATAAGTTTAACTAGTCTTATCTGCAAGGCCATGGACCGAATTATCATGGACCTAATCAATAATAACATAAGAGCTCTCCAAATGCTGGACCAGATCCAATTGGCTTTGTTAAAGGGAGGTCTTGTCTGCTGAATCTGGTGGACATCTTTGAGAAAGTCACCAGGGCCATGGATTAGGGTAAAACAGTACACACCGCTTATCTAGACCTGGCCAAAGATTTTGACACAACCCCCCCCACTCAGGGATCATAAATACACTTACTGAGTTAGGCATAAACCTCTACATCATTAGATGGATAGCAAGCTGGCTCACTGACAGGACACATGTTGTTAAGATAGGTGAATCTACCTCTGATGGGAAACCTGTTACTAGTGGTGTCCCTCAGGGGTCAGTGTTGGGACATCTCCTGTTTGGCATATACTTCTCTGAAGTAAAAACCAATGTTGGGGGCCTCTGGCTCACCCATTTCACCAACAACTTTAAGTCGGGAGCAATCACTGAATCCCCAAACAATGTTGACATCCAACAAATAAGGACAAACGATTGGTGACAAAACCATGGTCTTTGATTAAATGCAAAAAAATGCATAAACATACACTTTGGTAAATCAGATATTCCTTCAAATTATAATATTGACAGCACACCCTTAAATGTAGAGCCAGTGGTGAGGGATCTAGATAGCTACTGTAGTGAGGAATTTCTTCTGTGTGGCTCAACTTATAAGTAAAGACATGGCATCAAGATTAAAGGAAGTCATAATGCCATTGTACTTGGCCCTCATCAGGCTCATAATCGAGTCCCTCATCAGGCTCATAATCGAGTACATTGCTCTCTTCTGCATATACCTAACCAGGCACTCACACAAATCGGAGCAGCCCCAGAGGTTTCTCACTTAACGAATACAAAGCATTAATGTGTTTTATGCTGACTGACTAAAGGCCCTATCCCTTTACATCATTGCATATTGTTTATTGAGAGTTGACTTATGCCTGACCTACAAGGCATTCTCTGATCCAGCCTTATGAAAATGTTACATATTTGCAAGAAAAATTATACAAGGGTTGCACATTCCATAAACCTGAACCTTATTTGGGACTCTAAAAGAACTTGCTGAAGAAACAGATTCGTATCCCAAAGGTTACCTCATCTATGGAATAGACTTCTCATCTTTGTAAAAACAAAGCATGTTCCTCACTCTCTTGAAAAAGAATTTGGATAAATGGATGGGGAACTGTAAATTCACTCTTGGGGTACTTCCCATGTCCCTTACAAACAGAGGCAGTCTGTAAAATGACTCAGAGCTGTAACACTCAAAGATCCACCACCCTGATACTACCCGATCCCATATCTGTTGAATTAAGATATAATACTGCCACATCCTGGGTATTATTTGCTTGGCTTGTAAAGGATCTTGTGCAATTAGCCTAGTAATCACATGTGAACCTATATCTCTATATACACAGACACACAGACACAAACATTTGAATGTGGGTACATCCAGATAAATGGGCGTGCATGTCACTGCATACAGTTTTGCAATTATACCGTGCACGTGCTGTTTTTGATTCATTACTTGTTGACTGTTTTGTGCTCTTCTGGTTGTTTTTGGTTCATTACTTGTAGACTGTTTTGCTTATTGCTGTGACATCTACAATAGAGTATCCCAACTGAAAGTGCTGTACTTTCTGTTCCTTTTACTGACACATGCTGATTATTCCCGCTCCATCAGCAGTAATGCTTCCTGTACTATTCACCTTTGGACATCTCCCATAATTGTTGTGCCCTTTTCCTATATAATAGTAGGACCCATCACTGCAACAAACTGAAAGAGACATATATGTAAAAGCACCTCAATGAGCAGTTACATTAGCAAATGAACAGCACTGCTCCATATCATACAATAAAACACATCCACTGCATCTATATCCATCATCATTAAATTAAAACAACCAAGAAACTATGTTGCAGAAAATATTTATAAAAGTCCACTGCTGTGTCTGCCTGGAAAAAAAGTAGCTCATATAAGCACTACTTCACTACATTTCAAAGACTGCTAAAGCTTTCCTGTCAGCATGGGGATGCAGATAAAAGCAGCACACAGAGGAAACTGATAGCATTTCCTGAAGTGTTAGTTACCCTTCCCCCAAAGTACTGAAACTTGTGCTCATATACTAAAAGCTGCCTGAATGTAAATAAAAAGATCACATGACCTATGATCCTAATCAAAACAATCAGACAAGCAGAGAATCTTGACACTCTCCCTTTAAGTGAAGCTATACAGTTAGAGAAAGGTATTAGACAGGGTTGTCCACTGAGTAGTACATTATTTGCATTAGTAATAAATGTAATATCTACATATACAAATAGAGAGAGGGATTCTAATGAAGGGATAAAAATTCCTTTTTTTACTCTGGTCTAACCCCTTGGCTGCTGTGCGTCCCCAGCTTCGGTGCTCACCATTTATTTGCCCTACCTGCTCGTAAGGCACTATAACTGTGGACCTACCCTGCTCTGTTGGCCAGGAACCTCTTATCACGTACTGCCGTCTTCACCCCACACCAAGGAATTGCCTCTTCTCTCGCCCTGTGAATCAGCCCCTGAAGAATAGTGATAATAATAATAATAATAATAATAATAATAGTAATAATCATAAGCCTGACTAGCTTGGTCTGCAAAGCTATGGAAAGGATCATCATGGACCTCATAAATAAAGATATTGGGGACCTACAGACACTGGATCCTACCCAGTTTGGCTTTGTTAAGAGCAGATCCTGCCTCTTAAACCTGGTTGATTTCTTTGAAACAGTCACCAAGGCCATTGACGAGGGGAAGGTGGTCCACACAGCCTACCTGGACCTTGCAAAAGCCTTCGATACAATACCCCACTCGGGCATTATAGATAAGCTCACCAGCTTAAATATAAACCCCTATGTCACTAGATGGGTTGCAAACTGGCTCAAGGACAGAACCCACATGGTTAGAATTGCTGGAGCCATGTCAGACTCCAAACCAGTTACAAGTGGCGTCCCACAAGGCTCAGTCCTGGGACCTCTCTTGTTCGGTATATATTTCTCAGAGGTACAGGCCAACACGGAAGGACTGTGGCTGACCAAGTTCACAGATGACTGCAAACTGGGCGCCATAATCGACTCTCCAGCCGACACAAGCATCCTCCAAAAGGGCCTCATAGAAACAGACATCTGGTGCCAGAGCCATGGCCTCAAGCTAAACGCCAAAAAGTGTATAGTCATCCCCTTTGGCAAAAACAAAGTGCCCACAAATGACCACATAGGTGGTAATCCATTAAGTACAGAAGAAGTAATTAGGGACCTGGGGACCCAAGTTGATAGCAATCTCTCATTTGACAACCACGTGGCCAAAGTGGTTAGAAAAACATTTTATATAGCCCACCTAATCATGAAGGGATTCACATCTAGATCAGGGGAGGTCATTGTGCCTCTTTACTCATCCCTCATCAGGCCCATAGTTGAGTACAATGCCCCTTTTGGGATGTACCTTACCAGACACCTGCAGCAACTGGAAAGACCCCAAAAGTACCTCACCAAGAGGATCAAAGGGCTCAGACAGATGCCATATGCTGCCCGGTTAAAGAAACTCCAGCTCTACTTAGTGGCATACCGCCTGCTCAGAGGCGATCTGTGCCTGACGTATAAAGCCATGTCCAATCCGGAATTAATGGACATGCTGCACCTCAGAAAATCCAAATCCCATTGAGCTACACGCTCGAGTGACTTGAACCTCAGCACTGAAATAAATAGGACATGCTGGAGGGACAGATTCATAACCCAGAGGCTCCCTTCACTCTGGAATAAAATCCCAGTCCAGGTTAGGCAGAGTCCCTCATTGACTCTCTTCAAGAGGAATCTTGATGAGTGGATGAGATCGTAGGTTTACCCCGGGTATCACTTCTGTGTCACTGTTAGACAGAGGCACAGTATACTAACCTCGAAAAAGGGCATATCAAAATTAATTTAAAATGGTTGGCGAAAGCCAAATACACGCTGGCTAGGCTTATAAATGCCCTAGGGCAGATAGCCTAGTATAAACCTATGAACCTATGAACCTATAAGAAAACTGAAGAAATTGCCCTACCTGCTCGTAAGGCAATATAACTGTGGACCTACCCTGCCCTGTTGGCCAGGAACCTCTTATCACCTACTGCCGTCTTCACCCCACACCAAGGAATTGCCTCTTCTCTCACCCTGTGAATCAGCCCCTGAAGAATAAGAAAACTGAAGAAATTGCCCTACCTGCTCGTAAGGCACTATAACTGTGGACCTACCCTGCCCTGTTGGCCAGGAACCTCTTATCACCTACTGCCATCTTCACCCCACACCAAGGAATTGCCTCTTCTCTCGCCCTGTGAATCAGCCCCTGAAGAATAAGAAAACTGAAGAAATTGCCCTACCTGCTCGTAAGGCACTATAACTGTGGACCTACCCTGCCCTGTTGACCAGGAACCTCCTATCACCTACTGCCATCTTCACCCCACACCAAGGAATTGCCTCTTCTCTCACCATGTGAATCAGCCCCTGAAGAATAAGAAAACTGAAGAAATTGCCCTACCTGCTCGTAAGGCACTATAACTGTGGACCTACCCTGCCCTGTTGGCCAGGAACGTCTTATCACCTACTGCCGTCTTCACCCCACACCAAGAAATTGCCTCTTCTCTCACCCTGTGAATCATCCCCTGAAGAATAAGAAAACTGAAGAAATTGCCCTACCTGCTCGTAAGGCAGTATAACTGTGGACCTACCCAGCCCTGTTGGCCAGTAACCTCTTATCACCTACTGCCGTCTTCACCCCACACCAAGGAATTGCCTCTTCCCTCGCCCTGTGAATCATCCCATGAAGAATAAGAAAACTGAAGAAAGTATGTGTTATACAAATTCTGTCGACAGAAGTTACATTGTATAACTTATTGTAGCTCTTAAAGCATAATCCCCTGCTAGGGTGTACAGCAGCTACTATCACCTTTTTCTCCTTCCTATCCCTCTTTCTCTCCTATACCCTTGTTAATACACAAGTTACTGCCTTCTCCTCTAATTCCTTTACTATACCCTTGTTAATACACAAGTTACTGCCTTCTCCTCTAATTCCAGTTCCAATACCTACTACCTACTAAAGGGAACTTCTGTAACCAATTTGACAGTGGCCACTAGGTTGCGCCTTCGTCCTAAATTATCCTTCTGTCTTGAAACTCTTCTCTCAGGAACTTAGTATCTTAAGCTTGCAGAGCTATAGTCTTACACTATCCTTATAACCTCTTACTCTGTATCAGCCAACTATACCCACTCCATCCCTACTATCAAGACTACCATCTCACACCCTTCTCCACCTTTCACTTACCTTAACAAACAGCTCTCCACTGATTGCTCTCCTAGGGTTCACTCCTTCTGTGGCTCTTCCCACTCCGTTCGCCCTGCGGGCTCACTCCGCTCCCCTACCCTGCCCCCAAATTCCACCCGCACCCAGTTCTTCTACATATATACACACTGACCACACCCCCTGCAATTCAAGCAATCACATAGACCAACCCCTTAAAGTGCTAAATCCTACCTCCTGCCATTCAATCTCTATTAACACCCGTCCCTATATAATTACCTACACACTACAACTTACAATGTCACCTAATACTACATACACACAGATTAAACCTTTACTTCTACTATCACTTCTATCTATTTTAGCTGTACCCTATATACTTCCATCCTATGAACACCTCAACCACCTACACTTTCACAACCCTGTGAAACAAACCTCTACACTAACATTCATCATCCCTCATAGCCACAATTATACATCCTATCCATCAAATTATTTATCATCCAAATTTCATAGGCTCACTCACATCACATACTATAGCACTAGAACTAAAAAATAACATAACCTAACATGTAAAGGACTAACACTATCTCTTGCAATACAAGTCCACTCCCTAATTGATGGTGATATGCACCTAAACCCTGGCCCAAATTCTTCCACTTCCATCAAGCCTAGCACACCAAATGCTACTAATTCTGACCTGGTCAACAGGCCCTCCAACTCTCTCCTTATAGCCTATCTCAATATTCGTAGCATAAACAATAAAGTTGCTCACCTACACGCACTCATAGATGTACATTCATTTGACATCCTCTGCCTTTCTGAAACATGGCTTAAATCAACCATCCAGGATACTACAGTTATTCACCCTGGTTATAGCATCCTGAGACTGGACCGTAACTCTAAGAAAGGAGGAGGGGTAGCTATCCTATATAAATCTGAATTGCAAATCACTTTCATTGATTCTAAACCTCCCCTAACTAGCAACGCTGAAATTCTTATCTCTAAATTTCAACTCAACAAATGTAAATCCATCTATATAATCTGTATTTACCTCTCCCCAGGCAACAATATCACTACCTTAGAAGCTATCCTAAGTTGGCTGTCCACCACCTACCCACAAGAAACCACAATAATTGGTGACTTTAATATAAACTGGATGTCTTGCACATCTGAACAGCCCTCTTCACACATCAGCCTACATGATTTTATACAAAACATTACATTCCCCACTAGAACCAATAAATATAATAATAACAACAGCACCCTAGATTGGATTCTTACACACAGTCAAAACCAATTTTATAAGGTAGGGACCCTTCCAGAAGATATAAGTGACCACTCACTCATCTTCTTAATCAGGTATAAGACTGATATGCCAAACCCAACCATATATAAGAAAATAAGATGTAATAAAAATTTTAACACTGACACCTTTCAAAAAGAACTTGTAGCTTGCGAATGGTCACCCCTGAAACACCTTCCATTAGACAATGCTGTTAAATACTTTAACTCTAAATTTTTAACCATTCTAGACTACCATTCCCCAACACGAATAGTAAGAACTAGGTCTAAACCAGCCCCTTGGCTCACCAAAATTACCAAACAAAAAATCCTCCATAGAAACAAACAATGGGCTACCTGGCGTACAACCAAAAACCTGGCAGATCAACTAATATTTAGACAACTAAGAAATGAAACCAAAAAAGCCATATTGTCAGATAAAAGAAACTATTACTGCCAACTCCAACAGACCAACCAAAACAAACCTCAAAAATTCTGGTCAGGTATAAACAAACTTCTGCACCCAGGTCACTCAATCACACCCACCCTCTCAGGCTCCAATCTCCTTAGCCCCAACCAAATTGCCAATTCTTTTAACACTTTCTTCACAGACACCATTCAATCTTTGGCCAATCAGCTATCCACTAACACTGCATCTCTTTCTAATATTATTCCTAATAGCCCCCCAATATTTTAATTCTGATCCGTTCCTACATCCTCTGTCTGCACCCTAATCAAAAACCTTAAACCCACCTCCCTCTCTGCTGATCTATTACCTGGAGAATACCTGCAAAAAGCAGCCAACGTTATAGCCTACCCCATACCCATCCTCATTAACAGAACTATTTCTGAAGGAACTATTCCAACTATTTGGAAAATCTCACATGTTATCCCCCTGCATAAAGGTGGTAATTCCAAAGACTTTTCTAACTATAGGCCTATAGCCATATTATCCTCTCTGGCTAAAATCATGGAAAAGTGCATTCATAAGCAACTATTAAACCACCTCCTAGCAAACAACGTATTAGCTACCTGCCAACATGAATTTAAACCATTTCACAGCACCTCTTCTGCTCTTCTTTCCTTCACAGATGTCATTAATAAAAATCGTAATAGTAACACTCTTTCCTCAGCCCTCTTCATTGATCTGTCAAAAGCCTTTGACATGGTCAACCACCAGCTACTCATAAACATACTTGACAACTTCTCACTGGATCCACTTGCTATTCAATGGTTCCAGTCCTATCTAAATAATAGGCAACAGGCTGTACTATGGGAAAACAACTTGTCTTCCCACTTACCAATTGCCCTTGGAGTCCCTCAAGGCTCCATATTGGGTCCTCTCCTCTTTTCTATTTTTACTAATGACCTACACACTGCTGTACCTCAAGCTACCTGTATCCAATATGAGGATAACTCTACACTAATATGCTCAGCCTCCTCACTTTCACAACTGCATTCCCTGACCCAAGACATGTTTAACACAGTAGAGAATTGGCTCCTTCAACGTTGTCTCATCCTGAACCCAAAAAAACAAAACAAAAATGCTACTATTTACTCCCACCCGCATAGCCCCCCCACTACATTTCACAATCACATCTAGCAATGGTACAATCATATCTCCAGACTCTACTACAAAACTACTTGGAGTACTAATTGACAACCACCTCACCTTTGAGCCACATATTAACAACACTATAAAAACAGTAAACAAAAATCTAGGCTCCCTTTATAGGATCAAACCCTTTCTTACCCCACTGGCAAGGACCACTATTGCCCGGACCCACCTTATCTCATCTCTGCTATATTCTTCTCCAATCTATACCAAACTATGCAAAAGCAATCTGAACAAGCTGGCTAGCTCCTAGAATAATATTGCCAGATTTGCAACTGGTTTTACCTATAGAACCCATCATTGTAACAATCTTAATCAACTAGGGTGGTTAGAATTGCCAAATCTTATCCTATCAAACTAGCTAACTATTGTCTATAAGATACTGTTCCATCCTACATCTACTCCAATACTAACCAATCTAATCACCCCCTACAGTAACCTGAAAACCCTGTGCTCTTCAAACAAAATAATGGTAAAGATATGTAAAACCAACAACCTGGCTGGAGATTCTTTATTCTCTAATAATGGTGGGTAAAACCTGGAACTCCCTCCCTACTGATCTTACCTCCCTACCTTCTACTGCCCTATTTAAATCCATGCTCAGACCATACTTTAAATCACACTGGCTATGCCCCTGTGCAAACCCAGACTAACTTCCTCCACTGTCTCTTGACCCTATTCTTCTCACTCACACAAAACTAGCTATTCCTTTTCTATTGACATCTTTGTCTGTAAAACCAACTGAAAGTTCAAATAGTGCTCAATGTTACTTACCTACTGTTTTTGGTTGTATGCATATCCATACATGATTTGTTAGCTTAGAATACTTTTTCCTTACTCTTAAGCTAAAATGTATTTACTAGTATTCTCTTAGCTAAAATGTATTTACTAGTTCAATTTGTTAAATCTTAGTTGTATACTTATGTTATCGCGATCTTTTTTCTGGAATGTGGAGCTTTTCTCCCCGGGCCTCCACTGAAAATGGACATGTATCCAGTTGGAATAGCCCGGTCAACAAATGTAAAATAAAATAAATAAATAAAATTTTGTTAAATTATGCAGATAATATTATTATAACAAAAGATGGGGCAGGTGTGGATGCAGCGATAAAGCAAATGCAAAAGATTATTCAGGTGATAGGTTTTGTATTAAACAAAACAAAAGCCAAGGTTTAGGATTTAAGGGGAGGTTTGGTGGAATTAAATTGAATATGACTGAAATTAAAATTCTTGGAATTAATTTGGAAAACTAGAAATTATAGAAACAAAATGGAAAGAGAAAATAGAGGAAATTAAACATGTATATGTTTTGGAATTCTTTTAGGCTTTCATTCAATAAAAAAAGTTAATTTAATTAATTCTGCACTGTTATCTAAAATTACTTATTTAGCAAGTGTTTTCAGTACTCCTTTGAAGTTATAGAAAGAAATATATAATATAATATTTGCTTTCATTTGGACATCAAGATTGAACCCGGTTAAAAGAGGGGTCCTATATCTGAGAAAAGCTAATGGATATATAGAGTATATGGCTTCTTTAAATTTATATAGAGTAATGAAATTTTTAAAGGACAGTGCGGCTTCTTTATTAAAGAAATTATTAAGTCTGAAGTATAAAACAGAATGGTTATCTTTTCAGTTCAAAAATGGAGAGTTTGTTGTAATAAAGAAATGGAGAATTATCAAGATGAAATTATCTTGTGGAAAATAAATGTAAAAGAATTTGAAATTAAAAGAAAATAATGGTATAATATAAATATGGAAAATTATTATAGGATATATCCATGGAAGGATTTAAATATATAAAAAAAAGAATGGTATCATGGCAAGAAGTGCAAGATTTAAGGAAATTATAGTGTCAAGATTTGGTGCTGCGGTAGCGTTGTCGCCTCATAGCAAGACGTTGTCCCGTTCGATTCTCAGGTAGAGCGTCATCTGTGTGGAGGCATGCGTGAATGAGCATGCCTTCGTTGAAGATTGTGCATCAGGGCTGGTAACTCGGCACGTAAAAATCCACTATCAAACATTAGTGGACCGGAGTTCCGCTGTGGCGTCCCCTAGAAAACAAAAAGCCGAAAGACACAACGTAGTCTCAAGATTTTCTGTGGATGTTGACTATACAAAAACTACAGAGTCTGTTTGCATTGTGGTGAACTTGAAACCTGTGAACATGTTTTTCTAGCATATAAAAGAGTTAAAATGCTATAGGAAAAGATTTTAGATATGAATTATGAGGAAGGATTTAAAGATGTCAATATTTTAAATATGGATATGATGGAATTTGGGTATTATAGAAACAAAAGTAAAACAAAAGAGGGTGAAAAACTGATAAAAATGCATTATATATTATGATTCATTTGGAACCAGAGAGTGAAGGAAATCATGTTTAACAAAATATGAGATTTGGCTATGATATTGAAAAAAGATAAGATTTTGGTTGTGGAAATTGGAGTGGGGGGTCAAAAAAGTAATAACTAAGTATATATGATGATAGCAATGTAAAAAGAAGATGTGATGTATGTTTTGTAAATATTGTATATAGTGTAAATAATGAAAAATATATATGTATAATGTAAATAAACAGGAATGTAAATAATTGTGATTGTTTTAATAAAGAACCCCTACTCTTTACAATAGGTACAACCGGATCTTTTACAACCACTTAAGCTACACCCAATCCAAGCAGATGGGGCCTTGGTTTAACATCTCATCCATAGATGACACACTCAGGAGTGCAGCAACCCCCCCTTGCCACACTGCAGTGTCAGCAATCGATCTACCTGTTGTAGGAATAGGACCCACAGCCTTCTGTGCCAAAGACGAGTGTGATACCTATTGCACTACTGACTCTATTTATGGTAAATGGAGAGAGACAGCTAAGTAAAGGGATACTGGTATGATTAGGGGACCCTAGGTCCATTACCCTGCCTTTGACCATGGCTCTGCTTCCACCTTCTGCTTTACTTTAGGGTATTTATAGCTGAGGCACAGTACTTCATTCCTTCCTATTAATCAGAATTGAACCCATGTTGGTTATTGTTCTGCAGAAACACAAACATGGAAGGATTGTAGTAAACTGTACAGCAGTGCATGATGGTTAAGGGGAAACAGTTTGACAGTTTGTGTGCTGGATGGGCTGATTGGGGGTTGATTGTAGTATAGTCATTTTTTTTAGATATCATGGGGAAAGGATGATCTAGAACTAACTTATTTTTATTTATTTTATTTATTTTTTTACGAAATGATTGCCTTGACAATGATTCATTGTTTTTTTATGCCTAATAAAGTACAGAACAATAAACAGACTGCAGGTCACTTACAGCCATAATTCAGCCATTTGCATAACCATAAGAGTCCATATAGCAACATGCTGAAAACTGTGTGATGGATGTCTTTTTACTCTCTGTTTAATGAGTCACCCGTATAAGTTCAGTGCTCAGGATTTACAAGTGAAATAAGCAAACTTTCTGTCAGTACTGCTTATCAGAGTGAAGACTACTGAAATTAGGATCTTTTGTATTGTATGTGCCTCGTCCTTGATAATGTATGATTATTTTTTAAAACAAAAACGGGAAGGTCTGACTTTTTTGCTTCTAGAAGTGGATGTTATGTTTAGTGTTGCTTCTTCTGGGATCCATTAAATAGAAATTATGTCCATACATGTATATTTATATTTTGCAAACAGATTTAATATCCATGGTCCAGCATATTATTTATGGGATTATTGGTGACTCAAAGCCTGTAGTCTATTGGTATGATCTGTCTTCCTTCTGTAGAAGATGTACTCTAACTACTCTTCAAACAGCATCAATAAAGAAATGTATTGGCCTACAATGCTAAATGCACTTTACTTTGGGAGAAAACAAAAAAAGATCTGGCCCTGTTTTGAGCTTCAGGTCAGGTCTTCATTAATGTGAGGTCTGCATTTTTGTTAAAGAATGTAGAGAGTACATTTATCCAGAAATGTAAGGAATCATACTACTGAAAGGCAAACAACAACATACTGATTTCATTTTTGCAGTAGAAAGTTTGGCACTGTGGGTCACAAACTGATTGCTTACAGGAAAAAGGAGTGCTTGCTGTCAAAGAAATATAATAGCTTGCAATCTCCCTAACAGGATCTTTACAGAAAACAGTTTTGCTGGTATCTATCTGGCAGCTAAAATCGATCATTTGTTGAGACAAACAGGACTGTTTTTGACAATTATTAGTTTTTATGTTTACCTACTCCACATTCTATAATCAGAGTATGCCATTCAGTAAATTACTATTTGGATTTGCTCCACTGCAGATAAACATTTATATATGATAGATGGACAGCTGTGCAGGAAAGAGAGCCATCAGAATTTCATGGATTAAATTACATCAGGCAACCTAAATCATAATTTAAATAAGATGGAAAATCACTGATACTTATTTGCTCAACATACTGTTTACAGAGTAAAAGCAAATGCTCAGAGACGGAACTGCTGTGTACATGTCTATTTACAGCTGCAGAAGTTCAGTACTAATTACACCTGCTTATTCTGTACTGATACTGATGAGGTAAAAACAGGCTGAAACATGGCATATCTACAGCTAGTGGGATTTGGCTTTTATTTTTTTACTTGAATATGGTATAAAGATGCATTGCTATGTCTTTAAGGGATCATTTGCATATATCTCGTGGACCTACACTACAGGAGGTTTAAGGTGTTACACAGTAAAAACTCTAGTGTGGGCTGGGTCTGTTTTGCAGTTTTTACTGAATGGTTTATCTGTATGGCCTTTTTGCCCTTTGCTTGGATGTTGTTTGGGATATTTTGCAGGCACCTTAATGTTTGTGGGCCTCAAGACTGATTGTAAGCCCCAAGTTTCTTATGTATAGCTATGTAATCCACTTATGATGTACTAATGAGGTCAAACAAGGCCTAAAGAAGGCATTTCTTCAGTTAGTTTTTTTTTTTGGCATGTACCCATAAAAACTTCAGTAGAGAAAAGTAAAACGTTATGTAGCTGAAACAGTGATGTCCTTAATGAGTCATTTACATAAATTCCATCGCCCTCAATTACAGGAAGTTTAAGATATTATACAATAAAGACTCTAGCTTGACTAGGTCTTTCTTGCAGTTTTATTGAAATATTGACAATACTACCTTTAAATTGTCCATATTTGTTTTGGCTAGGTTAGTAGATAGAGTAGACTGACATTACCTAAAACAGGTCCAGTGGGACTAGAGAATGTTTTAGCTAAAAACTGAATGCCCCGAGAGAAGATGTGCAGGCCATCACTTGCAAAATAGTTGTCTGTTAACTGTCTCCAGCCATGTAGATACATAATGGACCTTAATGGAATGGTACCAAAAATAAAAACAGGCAGCTAACTCTCATGCTTCCCTTGCTAAGCCTAATGAGTGGCACATGTGTTTATACGTTTCACTGTGGAGTTACCTGTGACTAGGAAACTACAGTGCATAATGGCCAGCCAGGTAGGGCTCAGGAGTACCAATTTGCATTTGGATGGTGTTTCATGTGCAACTGGTAACCAACTGAATATGATAAATATGAATCAGTGTATTAGCATAGTAATTAGTAAATTTAATAATATGAATAAATCACATGGTGAAAGTCTTATTAGATGGCTAAAATAGTTTTAAAGGTCACAAAAGGACTATTGGTACAATTGACCAGTATCCAGAACTTCCAAACACTTTCTTAAATTCCTTGCAAAAGTATGAGCAGCTAGCTTGCGTGTCAGATAGCACTAATACCATAGCCTAGCATGAATACCATAACCTACTATTTAACTCTAGTCACTCATCCTACAGACAACTCTAGAAGACCTCTAGAGGGCTCAGTGGGGCCTGATAATATCCAAGGTTGCCTCCTAAATAGCTTGAAAAAGGACCTATCAGGATCACTTGAGTCACCTTTCAACTAGAGTCTCGGAACAGGTTGCATACCAAGCAAACAGAGGATGACAGTTGTTATCCCCTTCACAGAGGTGGACCATCAACCAAACCCAGAAGCTATCGACCCACTAGTTTGATTAGTTTGCTATGAAAAACCATGGAATGAATTATTATGGAAATTATCAACAATAGCATTGACAATCTGGATCTATCCCAATTTGGTTTTGTCAAAAGAAGGTTATGCCAACTTAACCAGGTATAATTCTTTGATAAGGTAATTGAGGCAATGGATGAAGGATAAATGGTGCATACTACCTACCTAGACTTGGATAAGGCATTCAACACAATATCCCACACAGGTATTGTGGACAAACTCACTGAAGTAGAAATAAACCCCTAAACAACTTGCTGGATTGCAAGCTGGCACACAGATAGGACCCAAGAAGTCAGGATTGGCGATAACATTTCCACCAACTGGCAGGTCACTAGTGAAGTACCACAGGGCTCCATTCTGGGCCCACTCCTGTTTGCCATCTTCTCCTCAGATGTCAAGGTAAACATCACGGGCCTTTGGCTCACCAAGGTCGCAAATGACTGCAGATTGGGAGTTATCATAAATTCCCGGCATGACACTAACATCTTGCAAGATGGTCTAACACAGACAAATGACTAGTGCCAAAGCCATGGATTAAATGTGAATGCAAAGAAGTGCTTTATAGTGCCTTTTGGAATAACATCTATCCAGGCAAATTACTCCACTTATGATTCCCTTAAGAGATGACTGAGTAGTTTAAGATCTGGGAACATATGTAGACAATAATCTGGCCTTGGACGAACACATAGTCAAGTCCCAATGTGGGGAAAGGGTAAATTTCACGATCCCTACTCTACCGCAGTCTCCATACAAATGCTTTGAATTTTTGGAAAGTTGAACACATGGTCTCAAACATATGCAGTTCAAGTTTCCAAAAAACTTGATCTTCTGACATAAACCTATATATATATATATATATATATATATATATATGTAGATATATATATATATATATATATATATATATATATATATATATATATATATGTATGTATATGTATATACATATACATACATATATATATATATATATATATGGGTCTACTGCTTTTAGTCGAATCACATTTGGTTGGAAATTATTTCAGGCAGCCCACTTCACTGAAACTCACTTGACTGAAAGCACATTTGGTCGAATGCCTCTGCCCCACTGCAGTGTGGCCCTGGAGTGAGAATATAAAGTTAGGGGGGTATGGGCGCGTAGCCCCCCCCCACATATTGCAACCAGTTTTTACTGACGTTATATGTTTCAATGTATTTTTAATGGATACACATTATATAATAGTGCATAACCTGCAGTTATGTGGGGGGCTATGCCACCCACACCCCCCTTACTGAATATTCTCACTCCAGGGTTGCACTGCAGTGGGGCAGGGGCTAAATACCATTTTCGACCAAATGTGCTTTCAGTCAAATGAGGTTTCAGTGAAGTGGGCTGTCTGAAATCATTATTGACCAAATGAAATTCGACCAAATATAGTAGATCCATATATATATATATATATGTATATATATATATATATATATATATATATATATATATATATATATATATATATATATATATATATATATATATATATATATACACATACACACACATACATCTTCACAGCATCCCACTGCTTTTTCAGAAATACACAACACATATAGTGGCCAGGCAACAGTACATCTGATAAACAAAAAACTTCCCAAACACTGTCTTCCAACACCACAACAGTACATCTGATGACAAATATCTGGACATACCATCACACTAGGTAAATACACTGAGCTGCTAGACATGTCACCAAGCACTGTGTAAACTACAGGCAGACTGCCATAAAACTGAGCCAAGTTTCCTATGGGGGAATACACATGTAATTGCAAATATAGTAGGCACTACAGGCATATAACAGCATGGAGTAACATGCACTAGTGTGAAAATGCATACCCACAACCAGTCTCAACACAGTCACAGTGACATTATGGTAAGCCTAATTAATATTACAGTATATGGACTCTGTGAACAAAACCATCCTCATATTTGCCACTCACAAACTAACCCTACATATACTGACCCAATTCACAGTGTGGTATGATGCCTGACTATGGTATGGGGCATGTCTCAGTCTGGCCCTACAAACATATACACTGATAGGGTACCAGAAACTGGAGCAGCATGCAACGTCAGATAGAATAGGACCAAGAACACATACATCTAGCCCAGTCTGTACACAGGCCAAGTAACATATTCACAATACATTGTTACACAATACTGACAATCTGTCTACAATCACCATAAGTACACAGACCTCACTACTGTACACACTACAACAGAATGTCCAGGTTTTGTCCTCAAATGTAAGCCCTACTATACATAACATGTCTGGCAGTCTGATATATCACTGGCTTGTTATCAGTAATGATGTCAGTAAATAATGATATACTGTACATATGCACCTCTTACTGCATGACATATGGGCAAAGGGTGACAGACTTGGGGGACAGAGGCACAAACACAGGGCCAATACTGACATATTACTGTGATAAACTGAGAAAATTGCTGGTGTATCAGGGTTTGTTGTGACATAGCTCTTCTGAGGGATATGAAGTCAGTGACACACGTGGATGTTACCATTTACTGACTGCACTCATCAGAATATGCTACTGCATTTCTAAAGACAGTAAATGTGTGAGTAACACACTACATCTAAGACTCCAAACTCTGGCCAGTCTGCAGATAGCCCTATAGGTGAGAGTTTCCTCAACCACATAACACTGTCATGCCGGACTTTAAATCATGCAGAACAGCCACATCCACACAAACCCTGTTAAACCAACATTACTTCAAATGTAGAACATAAATACTTACATTCTGTCCCCATGTCTGGAACATCCCCCTCGTGTTTGTTGACCTGTCTCCACAGTGTATGTTTTAAGAGGTATTTACAACTACCCTCTGTGATGCTGTTTGTCAGGCACCCACATAAAGTCCTGCTCACCGTGAATGAAAAGTGCCAACACCCACATGAAGTGCTTAGTTATAGGAGTGTGTTTCCATGCAATTGCCTGTAGGAGTGATACCACAGCTGTTCCACATGCAGTTAGCAAGTGGGGGACTCCAATTCATGTACAGGCCATCAGCTGATCATGAGCGTTACCTACAAAATCAAGCTGCTGCCTATGCAAAACAGATGTCATTTTCCACATCTACCAGAGAGGGAGAGAGAGAGAGAAACAGAGAGAAAGTAAGAAAGGATGGGAGAAATAGCCAAGCGTGTTTGTGTATGATCTGTGGGTGGAGAGTGGTATCTGGGTATTATAACGGTTGCCTATATTGTTTACTAATCCATACTGTCACATAGTAATTGCCATGGCATTACATATTTATGGCTATAGATTGTCTACAACGACCTCTAGAGTGTTTGAAAATGGTTGGCCTTGTAATGTGGACATTGGGACATATAGGTCCTCAATATGATAATGTAGCAAAACCCACACTGCAATGGATTCTGTCATTACACAATCACCCCAGCACCAACACAGGATACTGATGACACACACACACAAACACACACTTACCAGTACAGAGTTTCAAACCCCTACCTGGCTATGCATTACTATTATAGTGTTACGCAGTTATTAGATGCATCATGAAGCTTACATACTGAAAAGCTGTCCAAAGGTATCTTTGAAGGTGAGTGACATCAGCAGTAGTGCTAAAGGAGGGGTAAGGGAAGTGTAGTAAGTATGAATGTCCACAAAATCAGGTGTCAACAAAGACACACCCAAACTCTCTCACTCAAGCACACACATTATCACAGTTGGCAGGACCAGGATTAGAACTCCTACCTAACTAGTTTTTTACACTACAGTATTACGCAGTTATTGCAAGTGCCACAGAGCTTATAGGGCTGAAACGTGGCCAAAGGGTTATTTCAAGGTAACTGACATCAGCAGGCGTGCTACAATAGGGCAATGGGAGGTGTAGTGAGTGTGAATGGCCTCAGAATCATTCATCTGCACACACACACACACACACACACACACACACACACACACACACACACACACACTTGCCAGTACTGAGATCCATAGGTTCATTACATCACAGGTGTGTAGTAGGTGAATGGACCTGAAGGCTCTACAAGGCTAGGCCAAGGGAATACCTTGGCATCAGGCCACATGACAATAGTCCCCAGTGTGGCTCAGGGGTATAGTCCCTGGAGTGGTCCCCAGGGGTTGGTGTTGTATTCACTATCCACTCATCTGGGTTACTATTGTGGGTGGCCAATGATGTGCACTACTTCCCACTTATGTGATCTATATTCCATAACATGGACAGTGTCTGGGTTGTGCACATGTCTCACATGCATGTTCTTTGATGTGTGAAAGTGTACTTGAGGTCTCTGGAGCATGTTGTATGGACAGAGTGGTATCTTCTGATGTAGCATTCCTGACCTCATTTGGTGAGACCCAGCTATGTAACTGAGGTCATGCTTGCACCTACATTGACAGCATGATATGGGTATTCTGTGGAGTTAGTGGCATCTGCCCATATGGGGCATGTGTATAAGGCATGTTATTCCCTTTGTGGGGTATGTTTTCAGACTCTACAGTTGTTGCAGTTGTCTAGTGAGGAACATGGCAAAAGGGCCACTGTGCACATTTATTTAGCTACTGAGGGGATGGATCAGGGTGCCATGCCCTTTTACTTGCTGGATAACACACACTCATTCAGGAGATGTAACACATCAAAGTACTTTCTGATATCAGTGGCACTGTTGTGGTCAACAGGCATGTAGTCCACTGCAATGACACCATGATTACTATCTGTGAGGCAACATGCAGGGAACTACCAATATAGTGGTTGTTGCTTAGCCAAGTGTGTTTGTGCATGAGACATGGGTGGAGAGTGTTCTCTGAGTAATAGAAGGGTTGCCTATATTGTTCACCAATCCATACTAGCTCATGTAGGGCTATAGATTGTCTATCCCAACCTCTCTGGTGTTTGACATCTGGCCTTGTAAGGTGGACATTGTGACATATACTAGGTCCTCAACATAATAATTTAGCAAAACCCACCCCACAATGGATTCTGTTATTACACAATCACAGCAACCTCCACATAGGATACTGATGACAAACACACACACTTGCCAGTACAGAGATTCAAACCCCCTACCTAGCTATGTATTGCTACTGTAGTGGACCGCATTTATCGCATGCACCACAGAACTTATAGGATGGATGTTGTCCCAAGGTACTTCTAAGATGAAGAACATCACCAGCCCTTGCAAATACTGGCATTGGGTGATGTAGTGGGTGAGAGACCCCCCAAAAGTTTACCCTACACACATATTTACATCTGTCATGGGTCAGGTTCAATCTTCTGTCTAACAAACTTTATGGACCACTATGGTTATGTGTTTACCACATGCATCACTGACCTTACATGGTTTAGGGTTGGCAACAGGCGCTTCTAAAGTGGATGATATTTGCAGGACTGCTAAAGTCTGGCACTGAAATATGTACTGGGTGTAAATGGGGCCAAAATCTTTGAAGTACAGACATACATATGTAGACATGTGTACACACAAAAACACTTGCCACAGATGAGATTCAAACCCATGCCTATATACAGCTACTACATTATTCCACATTTTTGGCATGTGTCATGGAGCTTATATGTTGGAGAGTTGTGCCAAGGTATCTTTGAAGGTGACTAACATCAGCAGCAGTGGTAAAGGAGGGGTAAGGGGAGAGTAGAAAGCGTCAATGTCCATAAAATCAGATATAATCAAAGACGCACACACTCTCTCATATAAACACACACAATTTCACAGCTGCCATGTCTGGAATTAGAACTCCAACCTAACAAGTATGCTACACTATAGTATTATGCAGTTTTCACAAGCACCACAAAGCTTATATGTTGGAGAGCTGTCCAAAGGTATCTTTGAAGATGACTAACATCAGCAGCAGTGCAAAAGGAGGGGTAAGGGGAGAGGAGCAAGTGTCAATGTCCATAAAATCAGGTATCATCAAAAACACAAACACTCTCTCACACATACACACACACAGTTTCACAGTTGCTATGGCTGGGATTATAACTTTTACCTAACTAGTATGCTACAGTATAGTATTATGCAGCTATCACAAGCACCATGGAGTTTATGTGCTGGAGAGCTGCCCAAATGTATATTTGAAGCCGACTAACATCAGCAACAGTGCTAAAGGAGGGGTAAGAGGAGAGTAGTAAGTGTCAATGTCCATAAAATCAGGTATCATCAAAGACACACTCTCTTACACAAACACACACAGTTTCACAGTTGCCATGTCTGGAATTAGAACTCCAACCTAACTAGTATGCTACACTATAATATTATGCAGTTATCGCAAGCACCACAAAGCTTATATGTTGGAGAGCTGTCCAAAGGTATCTCTGAAGATGACGAACATCAGCAGCAGTGCAAAAGGAGGGGTAAGGGGAGAGTAGCAAGGTTCAATGTCCATAAAATCAGGTATCATCAAAAACACACACACTCTCTCACAGAAACACACATAGTTTCACAGTTGCTATGGCTGGGATTATAACTCTTACCTAACTAGTATGCTACACTATAATATTATGCAGTTATCGCAAGCACCACAAAGCTTATATGTTGGAGAGCTGTCCAAAGGTATCTCTGAAGATGACTAACATCAGCAGCAGTGCAAAAGGAGGGGTAAGGGGAGAGTAGCAAGTGTCAATGTCCATAAAACCAAGTATCATCAAAAACACACTCACTCTCTCACAGAAACACACACAGTTTCACAGTTGCCATGTCTGGGATTAGAACTCCTATCTAAATAGTATGCTACACTATAGTATTAAGCAGTTATCACAAGTGCCACAGAGATTATTGGGCTGGCATTTGTCCAAATGGTTATTTCAAAGTGACTGACATCAGCAGACATGCTAAAGTAGGCCAATGGGAGGTGTAGTGAGTGTGAGTGGCCTCATACTCATTCATGTCCACACACACAAACACACACAGAGTTTCACAGTTGCCATGTCTGGGATTAGAACTCCTACCTAACTAGTTTTCTACACTACAGTATTACACACGTATCGCAAGCACCATGCAGTTTATAGGGCTGAGATTTGACCAGAGGGTTATTTCAAGGTGACTGACATCAGCAGGAGTGCTAACATGAGCAATTGGTGTGTAAATGGGCCATAATCCATTCCTCTGGAAACGCGCACATACACACACACACACACAGACACATGCACACGCACACACACACACACACACACACACACACACACACACACACACACACACACACACACACATGCACACACACACTCAGTCACACACAACTTTACATTTGACAGGGCTGGGTATACAAATGCTAGACAGATACTGATTTTTACTATCATGTTACACAGTTATCACAAGCACCACAGACATTATAGGGCTGAGGGCTACCAAAAGGAATGTCTACAGTGATTGATATCAGCACATCATGTGATATTGACCAGTTGGATGCGTGGTGGGTGAGACAGGTCTCATAATGGAAACTGTCACTGTTTGTCTCTCTCTTCCCCACATCTGTGTGCGTGTGTATGTTTGACATATTATAGTGTGTTGGCCTTGGATATGTGTGCATATTCCTATCCAATGTGTGTGCAAAGCTTGAATGGTGTACAGTGTGATGTGTGTACACAGACTTCTGCAACTGTCAGATATGTACAGTCCACTGTGTTGTCAGACATGGGCTTCATTTCTCTAAGTGTAGGAGCATGCCCAGTATGACCTTCTGTATTGAGTGTGTGAATCCGTTCCAGGTAGGTTGCACTCCAGTCCAGGGTTTGGTGCTCTACACCTACAGCTAGCAACCTGTTTCTGCAGGATATCTATAGATAGGTTGACAATATGGAGTCACAATGGGTGACAGAAAGTGGGATACTGTAACTATTGCTATCTGTGCTGCTTGTGTTACATGGTTGGTGTTAGCAGAAATATTCAGATATATGTACTGTCTTACACTGTGATATATTATGTCATCAACTACTGACAGGTATACTTATTTGTTCACAGTTATTTCCTGGGAAATACAAGATGAATGAAGCTGTGTCCAGTATTGTGGTCTGCAGACTACATATTCTTGCACACTCATGCCATTCTGGAGGGGTAGCTGCAGACACTTGCTGATGGGTCTGTGTAAATGGTCCAGCACCTTTGTACTATGGTGGCTGAGGATCCCCTTCTTGAACATATATCGATGTAACAGAATGGCCATATCCTGCTGTGGCCATACCTCTCAGCTGTACAGATTCACCCAGGTTACCCAGAGGCAGGGCTCATATATCTGGTCAGTTCCCCTTCACATTGTGGTTTACAAGCAGGTTTTTAGCCATCCATTACTGGGTTTGTAGGCAGGGGTAGTATGGACACACATCAGAGTTTCAGACTTCACACACTCCATGACGTCCATGCTTCTATACCCTCCACTCTGTTATTCTATCCTCTTCCTAAAATTATGAGTGCGATATCTGACAAGTATCCCTGTAGTTGTCCCTTCATCCCAGTGGTATTTAGGGGTTGGTCCACAGTTCATACAGAAGGACATGGTGGGCATGCTACTGATTTTGTCAACATGGCCTAGCATTTGTGTTCTGTTGACTGTGTTATGTTGTTAGTTGGGACCCCATAAGATAACATGCATTGGCACTACGGGTGAGGCACAGGCCTTTGACAGAGAACTGTAGGCCATTTGGTAGTGATGCAGGTCATCTGTAGCAGGCTAGTGCATTCTGTCACTCCTACATTCCCAGGCTGTGATCCACTGGATTCCCCTAGGGTGACAGGGTAAGTGTGTGAAGTGTTAATGACAATAGTTCCTGTCCATATTAATTCATTGGTCTGGATGCTGGCAGGGTGCTGCTTACAGCTAGGAGCACACCTGCATGTGGCAGCTCTTCAGCATGCTGCATTCTGTGGGTATTCCCATACAGAAGTGGGGGTTATACTGTACTCATTCCCAACCACAAGGATATGACTTGCGATAAACCTGTGGCTGATGGGGTGAGCTGCATGTGTGATATGGAAGCTTCTTGCAGCTGACTCACAGATATAAATGGGATGTTCCCCTTATGCTGCCTTGTGCGGGAACATAAGCAGTCTCTCATTATTTCATAACTCTGCCTTTTGTGGTCTGCCAGTGATTGGCCAGACTACATCAGCATTCCATACTACACAGACAACTAATGTACTGCTGACCTGTTACGTACAATTCCAACGTTATGTGCAGTTGACAGTTACATTTTATATACTCTGTCTAGGGTACTTCCACCTGTGTACTGTGTGTATGTCTGGGCCCACATTCAGGGCATGTCCATCTTTCAGATGGTGACAGATATTGACAAATGGACAATGAGTATGGACGACTGCTGACATTGGTATTGCTGAGAAGCATTGTGGTTGGCACTGCAGTTTTCAGAACATGGCCCTGTCATCCACAGTACTACAGGCCACCAAGATATAACCCTCCATGCCTACATGCTGACCACTTCTAGACAATATTGAACACACCACAACCTAACACAGGGACCCTTGCATATTGTACACATGCAACAATTTATCCTGTAGATTGGGCCAGCTCAGGTAATCGGTGGTGCACTTTTATTATACCTCACATATCCATGTTACTGAATTTCTACATAGGAATGGGAGGGACACACACGACAACTTTAAACATTTGCTATGACTGTGCTGGGATTTCAGGTACTCTGTTGGCTTCCATTTCATTTTGTATTCTGCCCTATCATGCAGACTGGAAGCATATCAGTAAAGTACAAATCTTAGGTTTTATTGGTCTACATTTCAGTTTCAGACTTCTTACCCTTCAGAACTAACATACAACTGCCTGTTGTAGTCTGTCTCTGTAGGTCTGGATGGGGGACTGTTAACCACTGCCATCAATTGAAGGCCTTAGCCCAGCCTTTCTTTATAGTCATCTACGCCTGTCCTGCTGGCTGAGGCTGGTGGTGGGCATGTGTGCCTCACTGACATGCATGCGTGTGTCCTATTGATACACATTTGGGCCACCACATGTACTGCAGTGGTATTTGTCACCTTGTCTAGTACTGCCTACTATGTTGACACCAGTATTTGTTATCGATTTCATGCTGCCCATATAGGTGCCCACTATCTGCTGCCATCCCATTCAGCCACCTGATTATCTTGCATGCTCATGTCTATACCATAGATACAACTAGCAGAACATACTACTCCATTCAGCAATTGATAATTGATAGGAAGAGTGACTTACCTTGTGGCTGTGCCAGTATTGAGGACGGTGCTGGAGGACTGACTATGTTGGATGCACATAGTACACTTCCTATACATGGTAAAGCACAGGTAGTGTCATGTTTGGCATCCCTTTTACTGTATGTGTAAGTCAGAGAGAGGTGTCATTCCCTGGGTCCCTACCATATCAGTGTATGTGCTATGCATTGCCTCTTTGCCAAAGCCTGGGCCTACTGGGCACACCTCCTTCTACTTACATGGGCAGGCTCAGGTTGTTCCTCCTCCGAGTCCCTCTGTGCCTGTGATGGCCTTGGCAAGGGTGGGGGGGATGTGTGGCCTTGCCTCGTACTGTTCCTGCTGCAGCTGTTTCCGCAGGATCATACTGTGTAGCATAGCACATACTATGAATATTTGTGTACATGTAGCTGGAAAGTACTGCAAGGCTCTACTGGATATGTCCAAGCAGTGGAACCATGACTTGAGCATCCCAAACACACTCTATTATGATTCTGGTTTGTCCGCGTGCCTCATTATGGAGTTCTTGTTTGGGTGTGTGTGCATTTCTGATGGGTGTCATCAGCCACAGCTCCAGGGCGTAGCCAGCATCCCCTACTAGGTGGCCATATGGGATGTCCCCACTGGCAAATGACTGGTACAGCTGTGTCATATGCCAGATGTAGGAGTTGTGATAGCTTCTAGGGCTGTCAGCACACACATTCAAGATAATGCCCTGGGCATTGCACATGGCCTGGCAGTTGATAGAGGGGAAGCCCTTGCAGTTTATGTAGACCCTACCCCGCTAACTGGGTGGTGCTTTGATGTGTATGTGTGTGCAGTCAATAGCACCCACTACCTCAGGGTATTCTGCTATTTGGTGGAAGAGACACATATTGCTGGTCAATGCCTCATGGGTGTTGAGGAAATATATGTGCTCATCGGCATGTGCTGGCATGGCATCCAGGAACTGGTGGAGTACCCTGGATGCTGACAACTGTGAGATCCCCATGATATCCCCAGTTGCCCTTTGGAAGGTACTTGTGGCTAGTATTCTTAAGCCTACACATACCTTGGTATCCACTGGGATGGGTTCCCCTCTGTTGGTTCTGTGTGTGAGGAGTTGCCAACACACCTCATCAGTTTGCTGTAGAATGTCCCTGTCCACCCTATAGCACTCCACAGTCTTCAGCTCATGTAGCCCCTGGTAGGTTACCCTGGGACTGCACACTCTTCTCCTTCTCCTCACTGTGGGTTGCTCGTCAGCATTCACATCCTCACCACCCTCACCTTCTTGCACATATTGATGTATGAGAGCAACAGCAGCCCCTAACATTTTGTTAGTTTTGTCAGGTAAAAGTTCCCCATCTGTGGTGTAGAGTTTGTGGGAAAAAACAGACTGGAAGTTGTTTGCATAGTTTATAGTAATGTGCTAGGCTGTTCCATGTGTAATTGGCTGATTTTGATGCATTTCACCTGACAGCTATGCTAGCTCTCCTTGATTACCTTCCTACTGCTGTTTTCCCTTCCGATTTCCTTCCTGTTTAAGCCCCAAGGTGCGGTGCACATACCCAGTGCTCAGATGTGAACAGAGCTGGTATTTCCTGTTTTTTTTTTTAAAACCTGGTGCGTGGCATGCACACCCATTTAGGTTCATAGGTTCATAGATTAGTACTAAGCTAATTGCTCTTGCGAGCCATTTTAAGCTTAGCCAATTATCCCTTGTGAGATTCAAACCCTGCACCTTGCATTTGTAAGGCAAACGCCTTAACCATTAGGCCACCCTCCCAAAGAAAGCAGCCTCAGACACACCTTAGCTGTGCTTAGCTAAGGGCAAACACAGGCCAGAAAGCTCCAATAACCTTACAGCATGCATGACACTTCCCCCTTATGAGGTCATCTACCTCTTATACTTATATAATGGTGTTGCTGCAACTACACGGTTGGGTGCAAGCTAACACTGAAAGGAAATCTGTGATTCAGTATAAATCCCCTCATTTGCATAAAACAGACTGCTAATTCCTAGTTACCACACTCACACTGAGCCTTCCCCCTTAGCAACCACTGTTCCCTGGTATTGTTGTCTTATGCATGCCACTAACTATTATGGCAAAATGCTGATTTGGGTTTAAAAGCTTATTTCCAACTTTTTTTCTTAATTTTGGACTGAACCCGTTTGTGCACCTTTGCCCTATGTTTAAATGGCCAAAATCTGCCCCAAAAAAAATAAAAGTTATTTTTTATAATTTTCCAACTATTTCTCATACCAATGGCCATATATTTGGCCATTGGCATGCCTACTACATTGAATACATGCTTTCTTTGGAGCTGTCATGCCTCCGTTTTGTAATTTGCAGAAATGTATTCGGTTAATAACCGAATACGTTTTTACAGGTAACACTATTCCTGCTCAGATGTCTGCCTGCTTCCTGGATCACTTATTCACCTCATTTGCATGGTTTACACCAGCAAATGAGCTAAATGGCATAAAGCAGTGGTGTCTGTGCAGGAATAGTGTAGGAGCACTTGTGCACATCCTGGGAGCTCGTTTCTGGATTGCTTATTGGCCATATTGCATACAGCAGCTCTTGCACTATTCCTGCTCTCCATGCAGAGCTTGCTGAATCTGAGGGATTGTTATTATTTAATTGTTCACTTTTCTTAAAGTTCTCTAATGGATAGTGTCTTATGTTTTATATACGAAGCCTGTCATTTTTATCTAACAAAATTCCTGTTGGATTTCTGTTACAGATATCAATATTCCTTTACTAAAACAATTTTACCATCCTATAAAATGTTTTTCTTCCAAATCCCTTAATTTCGCTCTATCAAAATGTATTAATAATCCTGTAGAAGTCTGATAAGGAATCAACAAATTAAACTAATTTTAACATCAGTGTTTGCTAATATAAACGGTCTTAAAGTTTTAAATATTAAATTAACATAGATTAAAGCTTGGGTGAATAACTATTGTACTGCATGTAATTACAAAAAAGGCATACAATATGAAATTTTCTTTTATATTATATGTGTAATTTAAATGTTCATTATCTTTGTGTCAAAAATACACTGATGTAAAAGACTTTTAAATAGAGTGATATTTTATCAAACCAATGCTTTTAAATAAGCTGCTTTAACATAAGTATCTAAGTCTGGAAATTTGATGCCTCCTCTATCCCAATTCCTTATATGATGCTTATAAGCAATTCTAGGTTTCTTGGAGACCCAGAGAATCTTTAATAGTTTATCATTACTTTTTAAACTGTGGATTAGAAGCTTAGATAGTGATTGCATGAATAATGTAAATTACTTTACAAAGCAAGACCATTTTAGCATGTTGAAGTCATTCTTCAAAATTGTAAATCTGTTTATCCCATATTTGAATTAATTCACTTGTTTCCATTAGTGCTTTCTCAGCATTACTATCAATAATATCACAAGATTCCTTAAGAGAAAGCCAAGATATTTCAGCTTATTAGATGTTTACCTAATTTTTTCAGTAACTGAATATAGATTATTGTTGATTGCTACATATTTTGTTTTATTGTTATCGAAATGAAGAACCATTTTTTTTCCAAATTCTTCGATAATATTAAAAAAATCAAGAATAAATATATCTAGTTTGGAGATTACTAAAAGCATATAATCTACAAATAACATTATTTTAGATTGATACTTTTTTCTTAAACAAAACTCATAAATGTCTTTATTGTATCTTAAAGCTATGGCTAGCATTTCAATCTCCAAAGTATGTAAAATGGGTGAAAGTGGGCATCCTTGTTTAGTCCTTTTCAATATGTCAAATGAATCAGAAAGACTGGATTCTATTTGATTTTATTTAACATAATTGCTTCCTAAGTAAACCTTTTTTAATCAGAGTTCTAAATTCCTGAGAGAATCCCAAACAGTCTAGTGATTTGAAGAGAAAATTCTAGTTTATTATGTCAACACATTTCTATATGCAAACTTATTAAAGCTAACTCACCATCTTTTTTATTTGCTAAATGTATAATTGTTATTATTCTTTTGATATTATCTTGTGTTTGTCTTTTAG
Organism: Protopterus annectens; assembly: GCF_019279795.1. Taxonomy (NCBI): domain Eukaryota; kingdom Metazoa; phylum Chordata; order Ceratodontiformes; family Protopteridae; genus Protopterus; species Protopterus annectens. The sequence goes on along the minus strand of NC_056741.1, from coordinate 1,743,669,777 downwards.
GTGTGAAACCTGTCTGATCTTCACTAACTAGGTTAATAATACATTTTTAAAATCTTTCTATTAAAATAGACAAAGATTTTGAAATCCATAATTAATAGAGATATTGACCTGTAAGCAAAACATTCATTGTTAATTTTGGGTAAAAGAGATACTACAAAATACTTCTTCAATGGGGAGTGATAGAATCAGAATGATTTGCAATTAGTGTATTAAGAAATTCATTTATTACTTTCTGTGGAAAATGTTATATATTTGAGGAAATTATACGATATATACTTGGAACAATTGTAACTAGTGTATTAAGAAATGCATTTATTACTCTCAGTAGATTTTTTTTATATATTTGTGGAAATTATGCCATATATACCTGGAGCTTTGTTTGCTTTTAATCGTTTAATTATTTGTTTAATTTTATCCACAGGTATGATTTATTAATATTGTCATTTTCTACTTCAGAAATCTTGGGCATTTCAAAAATGAATGTTTTGGAAATTATTAATAATTGTACTTTGCATTATTTAAATTTTTGTAATATGATTTGCATTCATATAGAATATCTTCAGTATCTTTCATAAGTTTGTTTTTAGCATTCAAAATATTTGTAATATGGGATTTTTTTGAATATATTTTAGATGGTCTTGTAGTGATGTACATACTTCTGAGAATCATTGCATGAATATATTTCATTTCTCTAGAACTATAGATGTTTTATGTGTAAAAATTGTTTGATATTTTTTCAGATTTTCAATTTGATTTAATAAAGATTTATTGCCTGTTTGAAAACTTTTTTTAATTATTTGGATTTATCTTGTCTTTATCATACTGTTTCTTTTTCTTATTATACCAAAACATTATGCTCCCATATAAGTAACCCTTAATGGGAGTCCCATCCCATTAGCAGACCTATTATTTTTTTAAGATTGGTATCTAAAAAGAAACTAACCTCATTTATAAACCAAGAAATAAAATATTCTAATTTAGTTATTTAAACTGGAATCCTTGTTACATATGACAATTTTTAAATAATTAATGTTTAGATTCATATCAATAGCATTCTGATCAGAAACAGGGCAATGTATAATTTTATATTTCGAAACTTTTGACCTGGGTTCTTGGGATATGACAATTTTGTAATTTCTAGAATGTGTACCAACCACATAGGAACAGCAACAACATTTTAACAAGTCAGAATATCTTACTGAAAATACAACAATCATACTTAAATTTTCTAATTTTTTTGTAATTTTGCAGGTGCTGAAATGTTTGGATTTTCAGATTTCTTCAAAATGTAACTGAAACTCCTACCTATTATTACATTTCCATTCATATTGTGTAGAATGTTAGTTAAGTGAGTTCTAACTTTTCTGATTCCCATCCCTGTGAACTAATATAAGTTCACCAAAGTCCAAATTATTTCATTATGTTCTATTATAATCACTGTATAATCTTGATCTTTTTTCTTTTTTTAATAATATTTTTGGTTTAACTGCATTTTCCATCTAAAGAATCATTGTTCCTCTTCTTTTGGATTTATAAGTTGAATGAAACAGAATTTTATAATTTGATAATTAGATTTTATCTCTGTCTTCTCTTCTAATGTGGGTTTCTTGAAAAAAAAGACTGCTTTATTGACTAAAATATATTTGCTTACATTTGCTTTTTTAGTTTGAATATTCAGACCATTACCATTTAAAGAAAGAATACTCATATTCATCTGGAAATAAGTTAACTAAACAATTACTCCAGGATTCAGTAAACTTCTGTGCAGGAATAGCTTATTCCTGTATGGAAGGGACCGTTCCTGTGCAGCACAGCAGAGCACCATGCATATTCATGAAGGTGTACTGCCGTGCTGCAAAACAGATATGGTTCTGTGTATGAGTGTAGGGGGTGTATCTGAGAGCAGTGGTCTTACAATACATATACCCCCTGCACACTAGGATTGTCATAAAGCAATTTAAAATGAGCAAGAACACTCATAGCATCCCCAACCCATCAGGGTAAGAAATCTAGACAAAGCCATAAGGGACAATCGTCCCTACAAAGCCATAAAGTTGATATAATAACAGGTTTAGCATAAGCACATAGCACACACCTCTCAACCCATCAGAGTAAGGAATGTGGACAAAGCCATAAGGGACAATCATCCCTACTAAGCCATAAAGTTGATAGAATAACAGGTTTAGCATAAGCATGATTTGTCGGCAGGGTATGAAGCACATAGTGCACACCTCCCAACCCATCAGAGTAAGGAGTCTAGACAAAGCCATATGGGACAATCGTCCCCACAAAGCCGGAAAGTTGATAGAATAACAGGTTCAGCATTAGCATGGATATTCTGAAGGGTAGAAATAAAAAACACAACAAATACATTTTTCTTTTTGACATATTCAATAAAGTTTAAGTGTAGCTGTGCAGGTGTGCCAGTTGCTTAGCTACACTTAGCCCAGCTGAAATAGCAGGATAAGTTAGAAAGCAATAAACAGAAGTGCAATAATGTAGTGGCTAGATTGTATGCCTTGCATGTAGTCATTTACTGTTTGAGCCTCGTCAAAGCAATTTCCATTTTGTATGTGTAAACATTACAATTTTAATTTATTTGTATATTTATGTAGGAAGTAACTTATTTTTTCTCAACCAGAGTAGTATATTAGGCCCAGATATGAGATGTCAGTGAAATAAAGTAGTGAAACCCCCATATAAACACAAGTGCCTCATACAGTATAATTACACAATAATAAATTAATTGCAGCACATTGGGGATGCCAGGGAAGGTGAATAAATCTATATTATGCAGTGAATGATGAATCAATCCCATATAGGTGGTAGACCAATGTAATAAAACATAAGCAATGCTAAGCATTGCATAGCTATGCTGATCGGGTGTAAGCATTGTGTACATATGAATACTAAGCAATGAATAGCCCAGTTAAGTGGATTTACCCATTGGTAAACAATGCTGAACTTGCCCTTTAAGCACTGCCAACTTAGCTAAGCAGGTTTGCCCGTAGCTTAGCTTAGCTCAGTATTTTCAAAACCATCCAGTCATGGCAATGAGTAGGAAACCATCCATATTTAAATCCCGCAGGCAGGAATACAGCTCATAACTGGTTGTAGCTCTTCACTGTAGGCAGTATGGCAGATCTTGGAGAGGGCATGCACTTTCTGGTGCAGCACTGGAGCATACAGGAGTCCAGGGTCATGGTAGTACCCCTGGTAAGATAACATGATGTGAGACTGCTGCAGGACCAGTACCAGGGCTTCCAATATAAAGCAGAAGCCTGGGAAAATCTCGTCCATGATCTCACCAGTGCCACTGGTATCCGTGGAACTCGTGAGCAGGTCCAGCACTACTATACCTACTTGAAGTGGAGGAAGAGAGAGCTGTTGGAACAGTGGGTCCAAGAAGCAAGAGAGAGGGGAGATGTCCCAGCAGTATGTAAGTATTCATAGCAATACCTGTTTACAAAAGTCCAGCCTGTGTATGTGAGGGATAGGTATGCATAAATGTTTCTCTATTTTCATTACAGCTCCAGCTGAGTGGGCTGTGAACCATGAAGCCCATGCCAGCAGATTGCAAAGGCTGCATCACAAGGCTGGTGCCTGCTTGTAGTAATCATACCAAATAAATATAAAGGAGTAAAATGTCACCTGGCAATATAAAAAGTGTGTATGTTTGTACTGAATAAACCAGACAATATGACAGTAGTAGTCCTATATAGGTCATATTTAAATAAAAGTGTAACTGCCTGGCAATAAAGTTCTAAATCCTGGACTAGTTGTGTTTACTCTGGTATTGTATGGCCTGATATGTTGCATTCACCAAGATCTGATATCTGAAAAAGTACTGTTGTGTTAACCATTGTTTCTCACACTGTGCTATATAAAAATATATCCAGGAATGTCTGTATAAGAATGTTGTAATTACAAAGGCAGATTGTACAACCAAGAGAGACTTAGACAAAAAACACTGAAAGAAGAGAGAGCAGTTTCTAAATAGCTCACTTTGATGAAACACAAATTGTTGTATTTTTAGCAGACACAGCCATGGTTCAAATCCTGGGAGTGGTAGTAAGCTGTATCCATAATTTTTAACTAGGATTTTTGGAATATGTGTAGAAACAGTCAGATAGTGTTAACAAACATTCCCCCCACAGGTCTTCCAGGTAAGAGAAGTAGAAAGTAGCTAAAAGATGGTTGAATTATACAGAGTGTCCAGACATACCACTGGCCAAACCAAAGCCATAGGGTATTGTAATAATACCTGTAGAGTAGTGATTAGAGCAATGATCATTAAAGTTGTGAGTACTTTAAGGATATACAAGTTGTTAATTGACATCTCTCTCTCTCTCTCTCTCCCCACACCATATCTGCAACAATAATCTAAACACACAAATCAATGGGTATGTTTTACACCAAACCTACTGTTGGGACATATGTCCTATTGTTCAACAAATATTGAAATGTGTTTCTATTAATGTTCCATGTTGAGATACTATAAATGGCGACCTGTTGCTATCAATGTAACTTGCATGCCTTGTAATGGCCACTGTGGTTCCATATATGCATGTGTTCTGCTTGCTATACAACTGCTCCAAATCTGTTGTTTTGGGTTAATGGGAATATCTATGCATGCTGTTATAACTAATCCTGAATTGTGTTGACTATTACTAACCCACATATGTTCTAAAACTGCAATATCATAGCACATTTGGGAAGGCCAGTCCCAGTGGACCCACCTCTCCTCCCTCATCTGGCCATGGCATCAGGCCCCAGCACATCTGGGACCCACCCTGGGACCTCCTCATCCACTGGTCCTGCACCACCTTTGGGTAGAACCACCTCAGGGGATTGGGCTCATCCCACCCTGGGAGCGGGCACGGACAGGATGCTGTCACCAGAAGCCAGGTCTGGGGATTGGTGCGTAGCGAGCTCCGAAAGGAGTTTGGAGATCTGCTACTCCAGCTTGAGGGCCGCATGGTGCAATTAGAGGGTCAGCCTGCCCCTCCTGTTCAGCCCACAGCACAGCCACCTTCGGTGCAGTGAATGTGCAGTGATTAGTCTCCCACCCTCATTACTTCTCAAATAGTGGCACCCTGCCTGACTCCCTTAGTGACCACTTGCCCACATTCACACACCGACTAACTTCACCCCTACATCTTACTCACAATTTTATTACCACTCGCTGCCAAAAAAACTTTAACCCCACTACCTTTTCCAACTCACTAAAAGCAATCAACTGGCACACCCTAAAAACTCTACCCCTGGAACAAGCTGTCAACCACTTTAACACAACTTTCCTAAACCTCTTAGAGCAACAAGCCCCTATAAAAACAAAAAGAATAAAAACTGCCCCTTGGCTAACAAAAAACACACTAGTAACTATGCACCTTAGAGATAAGGCATGGTCATCATATCAGAAACGTAGGACTCCCCTAGCCCATAATGAATACAAAACACTCAGAAACAAAGTAAAAATGCTCATAATTTCTGATAGACAAAATTACTTGTCCAAAATAACAACAAAACAAACCCTCAAAAATTTTGGAAATGCATCTCTACCCTCCTTAATCCCAACAAACCATATAACCCTAGCCCAGACTCTAACACTCCTGACATAGACTTGGCCACTCAATTCA
>NC_056741.1:1743626638-1743656638 GCF_019279795.1 Protopterus annectens | reverse complement strand
TGTGACTGCATATAACTTGGGATACTACCCATGTATGAAACAAATCCAAAGAGAACAGATTGTGGTACTACCCATGCATATCCAGGTGTCCCATACAGTATACTCACCCCCTTGCTACTATAATGACAGCACATAGAAGCATATTATGTACAGGGAATTAAGTACACTTATTAAAGATGTCATTACCCTGATATTTTATCAGTCTGGAATGTGATCACTTGTTACATCTGCTAAGCTATGCTTATCAGGTGTAAGCTTTGCTTAAATATAAATAGTAAGCAGATTTGTGCACTGGTAAGCAAAGCCTGCACTGTGTAAGCAGCTATTTGTTTGACCATTAGTTAGCACCACTTACCACCAGCCAAACCCATGCAAACCTGCTTAAAGCTGCTCAAAACTGCCTTACTCACTCTATATCCAACAGTCCTTGTTCTGCCTATCAACAAAATAAACAGCCCTTGCAAGTCTTGAATCCAGAACCCTGCACACCATAGTGTATGCAATTTACCAATAAGCCACCTCAGCTGTTTTGTTTGAGGATGTTGTCTCAAGCATGCCCTTCTTTACAGTCGGTTTACAATAGGGAAGAGACAAGTGTGCAATTAGGAAGGATTGGTATCTAAATATATATATATATCTGAATAGAAACATATAAATGCACTGCTACAGTCACCTTCCCCACAAACGAGGTGTTACTACAGACTCTGTAGAAATACTGCCCCAACTGCCTTACAAGTCTTTTATGCGAAGCTATGGAATGTATCATCATGCACCTAATAAACAGGGATATGGGAATCTGCAGACTCAGGATCCCACACAGTTTACCTTTGTGAAGGGTAGGTCATACCTGCTCATTCAACCTGGTCAATCTCTTGCTGTCAGTCACCTCAGCTGTGGATGAAGGCAAGGTGATACCTACAGCCTACATTGATCTTGACAAAGCCTTTGATAACATTCCCCACTCACTAAGATCAGCATGAAAACCTATATCACTAGGTGGGAACAGAGGCACAAACACTGGGGTAGATTGGACATACTGATGTCATACATTGAGACAGTTGCAGATGTCGCTGGGTTTGTTGTAACATCCTTTATGAGGAATATGCTACCAATAGATGAGTATTTACTGATTGCATTCCCCAGAGTCCACAACTGATATACCAAGGACACCAACTGTCTGGTGAACACACAAAACATGACAGGCAGATATGTGGCCAGTCTTTAGACAGTGTGCCAGTGGAGAGGTATGTCAGAGACATATCACTGTGAGGCATGATGTAACACACACAAACCCTGTCAAGCTATCAATCCATATATGTATAACAGCACTGATGACATAGAATCTGTTCACAAATCTGGGGATATGTCTCCCATATTGGTTGGCTGTCTCTACATGTCCTGTCCTGTGACGTATTCCCATCCACTGTATGTGAATCTGTAGGCAACCACCTCTGTAATGTCCCTCACACAGGCAAGGAAATGGGGCAAGCCCCACATTAAGGAATGTCCCATACGTCAGAACTAACAGCAATGTCCAGGCCTGCAGCACAATACAATGTGAGCACCTACATAGTGGTATGGCAGTAACAATTCCTGACATCTGCATATCTGTACAGAGGACAGACAGAAAATAGATAGCCAACAGATTATGCATTAGGATGAATGTATTGAAAGATACACATCTGAAACTGAAAGGTATGCTATTACTACATGACAGCAGTCCCCAATGACATGTCCAAAGAACATAGTAGTCTACAGTTAATATCAACATATCAGATCAATATCCAATAGGAAATACATATAAACATACAGCTAAAACATGTAGAACAAGATACACAGTACTCAGAGTCCAGCTTTGCATGCAGGGGTGTATGGTTCCAGTACTACAATCTGCAATCTACTCTTACTTGAAAAAGCACTGTTAAAAGTACTGACATAATTATACCATATGTGTTAAACTATTCCTGTCAACTAGTGTACTGTAGCTGGTGTAACATGCAAGTGTGACTGCATATAACTTGGGATACTACCCATGTATGAAACAAATCCAAAGAGAACAGATTGTGGTACTACCCATGCATATCCAGGTGTCTCATACAGTATACTCACCCCCTTGCTACTATAATGACAGCACATAGAAGCATAGTATGTACAGGGAATTAAGTACACTTATTAAAGATGTCATTACCCTGCTATTTTATCAGTCTGGAATGTGATCACTTGTTACACCTGCTAAGCTATGCTTATCAGGTGTAAGCATTGCTTAAATGTAAAGAGTAACCAGATTTGTGCACTGGTAAGCGAAGCCTACACTGTGTAATCGGCTATTTGTTTGACCATTAGTTAGCACCACTTACCGCCAGCCAAACCCGTGCAAACCTGCTTAAAGCTGCTCAAAACTGCCTTAATCCCTCTATATCCAACAGTCCTTGTTCTGCCTATCAACAAAATAAACAGCCCATGCAGGTCTTGAATCCAGGACCCTGCACACCATAGTGTATGCAATTTACCAATAAGCTACCTCAGCTGTTTTGTTTGAGGATGTTGTCTCAAGCATGCCCTTCTTTACAGCTGGTTTACAATAGGAAAGAGACAAGTATGCAATTAGGAAGGATTGGTATCTACAAATATATATATCTGAATAGAAACATATATATATAGAGAGAGAGTGAGATGTGCAGAGATCCATACATGTGTACAACAATATATAGATATATTAACAATAAATACTGAGGTGTATATGTATATATATATATATATATATATATATATATATATATATATATATATATATATATATACATATATATATATATATATATGTGTGTGTGTGGGTGCATATACAAATATATATATATATATATATATATATATATATATATATATATATACACACACACACACACACACACACACACACACATATTTTATATATATATATATATATATATATATATATATATATATACATATAAAAACATACATACATATACACACACACACACACACGCGCACGGACACACACACACATATACATATATATATATAGATATATAGATATATATATATATATATATATATATATAGAGAGAGAGATACATTTATATATATATATTTATATATATATATATATAATATATATATATATGCATACATGTCCCAAAATGCCCATACAAACATATGCTGCTGATAGATCACCCACAACTGGGGCAGCATGCACAGTTGGATACAAAAGCAGCCATGACACTCACATATGCCTCCCACAGTCCAAATAAATGAGTGAACAGTACACTGCTACAAAATCATGATAGGCCATGCACAATAGCCAGACATACAACAATCTCTTAGCAAAACAAATAAAATGTCTGAACATAGCAAACAAAATACAACCAGCCATTAATTCACACATTTTTATTATACTCTGATGTCTTGGCCAAAGCCTTCAAGGAGTAAACATCACCAGAAATGCATGCCTTAATCCCAAGAAGCAATTAACACCTAATCGAATACACAGCCTCCAATTACACTTGTCATTTAGCCCCCTATGAGATAAAGTATTACAGTTAATATTAATACATTGAAGTCTATACATAACATTTGTCCTTTTATGAATGTTTCATCACATGGAGGAACAAACGTTTTCAGAAACAGTACCTTGAGATCCACTACTGTCCCCATGGTATGATTTATTCAAAGGTACAGCTATAGAACTGACATATTTCTTAACAGTAATAAATCTGACATGTTCTAACAGCCTAGTTTTAAAACATGTGTTACTGTCCCCCACATAAAATATGTTACAAGACCATCCAAGAGCATTCCCTAGACACCTACCTCTTGAATGTACAGACTTCAACATGTTTCCCAGCCATTTCCCTCACCAGGAATTGATAGACCATTATACCTATGCACCTACTACTGTATGGCATCTTGATAAAGCCTGACATAACTGTTGGACAGAAGCCAAAATACATGGCCATACATGAAATATTGCTGTTATACACTGAGAAAGTTGCTGGTGTTACAGAGTTTGTTGTAACATATCTTTTCTGAGGGATATAATGTCAGAAAAAAATGGATGTTACCATCTACATAATGCAATCATCAGAGTATGCTACTGATTTGCCAAGGACAACACATGTCTGGGGAACAGCACATACATAACAGGCTAACCTGTGGCCATTATGTGGATGGCCCTACAGTTGAGAGCAATGCAGACAGAACTTTGTCAGACTGAAACCCATGCAGAAGTTGCATGTGCAGACAAACCCTGTTAAACAAGCAGTATTTCAAACATATAACAGAAATACTCACATTCTGCTCCTAAGTCCTGAACCTTCCCCACCATTTAGTTGGCTTGTCTCCACAAGTCTTGTTGTAAGAGGTAGTAGCTCACAAAGCGCCAGGATGTCTTCCTCACAAGTAAGAGAAAGGGCCAACGCCCACATGGAGTACTCATTTATAGGAGTGTGTTGCCATAACATTGACTATTGGAAGAACTACACAGCTGCTCTGCATGCAGTTAGCAAGTGGGGAACCCAAATAGGTGCACAGGCCATTGCCTGGTCATGAGCATCACCTACAAAAGCCATGCTGCCACTTATTCAAACCAGCTCTATCCCTGTAATGCACAGGGAGAGAGACAGAAATAACAAATGAGACATAAAGTGGAAAAGAGAAGAAAGAAAAAAGTAAGTGGAACATGTAAGCAAGTAATTGAATCTAGTACTTAGTCTGTGATAATGGGAAATATGGTTTGGAAGAATATATGTCCCAATAAGACACAATGTCCTGCTAATCAGCTGCTAAAGCCATTGCATCTGGCCCTCTCTGCAGTGGGAGATATCACAGACATACCTCTCAACTGTACAGATCCTCACAGCATGCCCACATTTTACCATCATGTATTTTTGTCTGTTCCTCCTGAGATCTGTACTTTACTGGCAAATAGCTGAGGATTGAAGTCATTGGGTAATGACAAACACTTGAATTTGAGACTCCACATCCTTAAGAATACTCACTGTAATGCTAAATGTATCATTCTATGAACTTCCTATGTTTGTAGCAGGTATATTTAAAGTCTGTCCCTATTTATCCCCCATCATTTTAGGCATTGTCCAGATGTGATGCAATGAGAGGTTGTGAGGTGGGAACACAGCTCATGAGCCTGACTCACCTGTGAAAGGACAGCTCATATATGACAACCACAGGGGTGTCTGTCAAATAGTTGTAACTGTGCCACTGCTAGGCCAGTTACAGGGATGTTTCCCATATGCATGTTACCTGTGATCATGAGTATGACACATGTTTGCCTTGTAAAGCTAAGACACCTATACAGGTCATGTGCATAGTAGAGTACTGTTGCAGATGTGTGTTGAACTGCATGTGATATATTGACTTAAAAACATTCAACTGTACAGTGTTCTGCTGGACAATAAACACATTTACTGATAGCTGCAGTCACATACACATATACCTGTGTTATGTCACCCAAACCATTGGCAGGTCTGTGAGCAATGGCATTGTAACATAATAGCCTACTTATGACTCTTGGACATATTTCAGGTTATCACAGTGATGTCAAACCCTATGGTGCAATCAACATACTAATGTATGGCGCAGCTATATTAATATAGTATTAATACTGATGTCCCTTTTGACACCCATTTATGTGTGCCATTGTCCAGATGTACTGCTGTAACAGGTTGAGAAGTATGACTGAGCAGCAAGACTGCAAATACAGTATGCCATACTTACATTCAATAGAAATGTATACCATGTATCTCCTGAGCACATGTATGTATGCATATGTTCAGCTGGAAGACACAAAACTAATCACATGTGTTTCAAGCAGTCAGGTAAATAGGTTGTGCATGTTGCACATATGTGTTATATCAGTGCCAGTGCATACAACAGACATATATGTATACAGCTACTGGTAGGTGCATTGCCCTGAGACTGATGTGGGTACTGGAGTAGGCATGATTATCAGGTATTAATCAGAGAAGTGTCCACCTGTGTTATGAGCCTCTGTCCATGCCTACCACTATCAGCTACATCAACACCTATATATAGTGGATAGCACAAGTGCACACACCTCTGTTGGAATGCCAGGATTGTGTGCTTTATGACAATCAGACCACAGAAGAGCATTTCATAATGTTTCTCATCTTGAATGCGACCCCTAACCTGTCCAATTCCATTACAATACAATCAAAGGTGTTTCTAGGAAGGTGAGCAACTATTGCCAAGTGAAGATGTGTGCCATGAAGTTAAAGTCCAGACCAAGACGGATGAATGCTGTAACCATCTCAAGAGGGGCATGCACAAGTTTGAGGGTGTGCACACTTATTAAACTGGCTTATTGTACTGAGTATTATTTCCATATGTTTTCACAGACCAGATTGTTATGTTTTCAATTGAATTGTACAGGCTATAGGTCACACTACAGGTGGGAATTGTCATGAAATGAGTTATTGTGCTGTCATGTTCCAATTGCACAAATACCAGGCAGTGTATCAGGGCTGTGTAGCCTTTATAACCACAGTAGCTATATGGACACAGCAACACCTGACCTGTATATACAGCCTCCACCAAGGTAGAGTGATCCCCTTTGGTAGACAGCAGCAATATACAAACCACATAATAGGTTGCTACATTGGCTGTACAGGGACACATAGGTGCAGGTAACAACTGTGAAGCAAGTCCACCAATATCTGAGCAAGCAGGTAAGTTCACAGGTGACATCCTGTAAGGCTGACTATGACTATGAATCAGACATATCAAGATCACCAAGGACAATTGCAACCATGTCTCCACATATGTTGTAAGTCTCAGATGAAACAACACAATTCACCCTGTACTGTGGGTAAAGAACACCTCATACACACATGCCATGGATATAGGCAACCTGCATCACACAGGTTAGGTGGGAACACCGCCACCCTGTCCACCCCAGTCGTACATGGGGATATGCACATCAACCACACTCCTCCCCACAGCAATGGTGAGCATGTACATATTGCCTACTAATGGCAACAGCAGCATATCTCCATGGGGCATACTAACATCAGTATCTGCCTCCTACATGAACTCAGACATGTGCTCAGAGCTCCATCACACACCACAGTCAAACACAGACCTGTCACCATACACACCATCCATATGGAAGATGACCACTGTCAACCCTCTATACAGAAATGAATGGGGGATAGAGGATTATGCAATCAAGTGTCCAGCATTGGGAGGAATAAGATAGCTCAGGGACAGATGTGTAATGCAAGCTGCTATAGCCATGATAGCTTGGAGGTTTTTGGGATAGTCTGGATTATTTGCAAGTAATATAATATCCACTGTTGGTGTGCATTTTGACAACAATATGAGTACCTGTGACCTTTTCCTGTTCATGTCTTCCAGGTAACAGGCAGAGTGTTTGCCTACCAGCGTTCTCTTTTGGGGAAACAGACATCATCACCCAACATGTGATTGTACATTATGCCCTGTCATGTGGATGGAGAGCAGAAGATGTGCAGGAGAGGACTGTCCTGTGGAACAGTGTGGTCCACAGGGTAATTGATGCTGGACTGCACAGCAAAACTTACGTGCATGTGCAGCATCAGGCCACCGACCTCAAATGCCATGCCCATCAATGGGCTGCTGCTGTAGCAAGGGACCAGCTAGACAAAGGTGGGGGCCCAGCCATCCAGTCCCCATTGACATCCACCGAGGAGCTCCTCACCACACTTGGGCCACATGATTAATGCACGAGCCATGATGCTGAGGGAAGCATTGTGGAGGTGGGTTGCACACACACATACTAGATGAGGAGTGTGCAGGTAAGGGCCCAGTGGGGATTGATCTTTCTGTTCTGAGGTATTGGGGAGGCAGTTTGATTGTTTATTTAATCAGGTAGTGGACTTATTTTCAGTTTATGTCCCAGTTTGAGACTTACCACCAGGCGTTTTTGTGATCAAAGTTCAAGTACAATTCTCTATTTTTTTTTCTCTGAATGCAATGATTCGGGAAATGTTCTGCATAAACTCGGTTCTTAGATCACTGTGATTTATGAACAAGGTAGATACCTCTCAGGTGTACCTCATTAACAGGAACATAACTAATTTGGGATCTTAAAAAAGTTCATGTTCCTCGAAGTTCCACATTGAAAGGGCCTAACACACATTCTGCGATTGCTTTCAATTGCTGCCTCTATCACACAAACTTGGCTCCCAATCCTGCTGCTGGAGATGTGACATTCTACAGCAGCAAGGTGTAAATGAGTTTAGCCAACTAATATGACAGCAGGCTGAGTCACAGTTGTCTAGAGCTGAGAGTCAGAAGAAAACTTAAATGCCTTTGTCCCCCCATTCTTTATGGCTTTGTCCAGATTTCTTGCTGTATGAGGTTGTATGCAGGGAGTGTGGATGTGCCAGTACTCAGAGAAGAACCAGAGAAAAGACTCAGCTGTAGTCAAGATGGGAAAGAGCGGCAACAGAACTTAATGGTGGGAGGATGAAGTCTAGTAGGAACTGATTCTAAAGTTGGATATGCACTAAGGTGTTTTTTGACTGTGAACTCCTTTACAAATGGTGGAGTGCCATAACAAACACTTGGCGTATTTATTGGATTTGCATTTCATTTTGGTGACTGTAATGAATTTGATACGGGTTTGCATAATAATTTTTGTATTGTATATCATCTGATTTGTTGTTTGAAGGCTCTTGTTTAGTGTTACCATATGCAATAATTGTAAACAAGTCTTTGTGTTTTTGAGACTTCTGTCACTTGGGAAAAATATCTAAGATTCATATAGGTTTTACAGGTTTACTTTAAACTTTTTGAACATCCACAACATTTGGAGCATACTACAGTTGATAACATCTGCTCACCCTTCTAATGAATGGGTCAACTATCGTCTTCTGACTTTTTGTTTTGAATGCGCCTGATTTTTTGTCAAGTATATTTTTACTTATATTGATATAAAAATCTTATTTGCTGGATGCTTTTTAACACTTGATCATTTATAACTACAGTGACCAGTCTTTGGTGTTATCCTAGTTGACTTTTATTTATCATATTTTTGGTGGGATCATATTGTTGAATAATAGCTGTGGATATTTGGGGTTATTGGTTGACACTAGGTACTTCACCCCTACACCATGATATCACCATCTCAACCCTCACACACTCAACTCCTATTATATACCAATTGCATAACTTCCTTCACTCTGCTAACCACCATTACCAGTTACCAAACACCACTTACCTACATACTATTCATTCCTTACAAAGGAACATCCCCCAATACTCCAAACCCCATACCATATTTACAACTAACCCCATACAACTATCACACCACCATAATTCACCACCTCAGACACAAGCTATGCCCATCAAATAGCCAATCCTACACCACTCTTAATTGCACAAAACTCATCCACAAACTAGTCAAACTTTATGTACACCTGAAAACAGCACTAGTATGCTGCGGTGACATACACCCCAACCCAGGCCCACTCAGTCCAGATAGATCAATCCCAGACCTAAATACAACCCTACTCCAAAGGCCCACAAACTCACTCCTCATCATAAATCTAAATATTAGAAGCATCTTAAATAAGGTCCATGACCTCCATGCCTTAATCTCCTTTTACCATCCAGATATTATCATTCTGACAGAGGCCTGGCTTATGCCCCTAATTCAAGATAATGAAATCACAGCACCAGGCTACAATATAATCATAAATGACACAGTAGGAAAAATGGGTGGAGGAGTAGCAATACTATATAAAACTCACCTTATCTTAGAAAAACTAGACATAACAACCCCAGACTTAGATAACACTGAACTCATCTTCACCAAACTGAAACTTAACCCACATAGACATATCAACATTATAGGATGCTACATCCTCCCAGGAAACAATATTACCATCACAGAAAAACTACTAGAATGGATGACCAACACCCTTCCCAAGAAAACATCCTGTTAGGTGACCTTAATATTGACTGGGATAACTGCTCCAGTCTAAACCCTATCTCCCATATCAACCTACATGGACTAACCCAACTAATACATTCCCCCACCAGAACAGACAAAAGAACCAAACATCAATCTATACTAGACTGGATACTAGCATCTCATCCTTCCCATATATCTCACGCTGGTTGCCTGTCAGACGCCTTCTGCGACCACCTAGCTACAATTCTAATAAGAAGCAAAACTCCCTAACTGACCCAAGAAACTGTCAGGGAATGCAAGAATAGGAAAAAAATTCAACCAACTCAACTTCAATATTGACCTAAAACTATGTAACTGGACCCCCCTAAAAACTTTGGACCTTGATGAAGCAGTACTATACTTCAGTACTATCTTCATTAACATACTTAACCAACATGCCCCTCCTAGAACTACAAGAATCAGAACTAAACATGCACCTTGGCTAACTTTAAATACTAAAATATTACTCCGAGATAGGAGCAAAGCATGGACAAACTATCATAAAAGCAAATCCCAAATAGACAAACAAACATACCATCAGTTACGTAACAAAGTCAAACAACTTATTAAAATAGACAAAATCTCCTACTACCAAAATATGCAGAATAAATATATTAACAACCCAAAAAAGTTCTGGGCTGCTGTCAACACTGTACTGCAACCAGGGAAAACAACAACCCCCACTCCCAAAATAGTGAACAACCATGACAACATCCCCACTCAGCTCAACAAATTCTTCACAGAAACTATCCATAACCTAGCCAACAAACAACCCATCCCCAACTAAAACACCCTCTTCACCCAAAACAAATCTCAGTTACCCCATCTTCACCTTCAACCCAGTGCCAACCAAAATCATACAAAAATGACTCCTAAAACTTAGGCCAGCCTCTACAGCCACTGATAATATACCTTTCAAATATATGCAACCAGCAGCTGAAGCAATAGCCTACCCTTTCTCCATATTAATAAACAGATCCATCTCAGATTGCAAAGTACCCCATCTTTGGAAAATATCACATATTACACCACTGCACAAAGAGGGTACCTCTGTAGAACTTAGTAACTATCAACCCATAGCTATACTATTCCCCCCTGTCAAAACTTCTAGAGAAGGTTGTCCACATGCAACTGATGAAATACCTCTTAGAAAACAAATTACTATCCACTCAGTAACATGGTTTCAGACCCTTTCATAGCACCACCACTGCACTTACATCATTCACTAATACAGTCAGTAACCACAGAAACAACGGACTGCTAGTATCTGCAACTCTCTTAGACTTATCTAAAGCTTTTGACATGGTCAGCCATGAAAAACTGCTTCATACACTAACCACCCTAAAGCTCAGCTTCTCTACTATCTCTTGGTTTAAAAGTTACCTAAAAGGTAGGCAACAAGCTGTAAAATGGCTAAATCAGCTCTCTCCCTTACTGCCTGTCTCCCTAGGGGTAGCTCAAGGCTCCATCCTGGGTCTGCTACTCCTCACCCTATTTATTAATCAACTACCATCCACCATACCCAAAGCCTCAATAGTCCAATATGCAGATGATACCACCATTATCTGTGCAGCCAACTGCCTTGTCCACCTCCTCTCCCTAACACAAGAATGTTTTTCCCTGGCAGAAACATGGATCATTAACCAAATCCTCATTCTAAACCCAGCCAAAACTAAATTACTCCTCTTCAGCCCTCACAGATCTCCACCCTCTTCATCTAACTTTTCAGCCTCCTCTCATAACAACACCACCATCACACCTAGTGGTCACACCAAACTGCTAGGCCTTGAAATTGACAATAGCCTTAAATTTGACATTCATATCTCCCAGACTATAAAAAGAGTCCACAGAAAAGTGGACCTACTCTATCGCAACAAACAATTTCTCACCAGTCAGTCTAAGGTTACCACAGCCAGGGCACACCTCCTATTGACCCTACTTTACACCTCCCCCATGCTTACCAATCTCCAAAAAACTGAGCTCAGCAAACTAGATAGCTGCTACAATAAAATAGCCAGATTCGCCACAGGATTACCTTCTAGAATTCACCATTGTGAAAGCCTCAAAAAACTCAGCTGGCTAGAACTCCCCTGACCCTTCAAGTCAACCAACTAGCACTTGCTCACAAAGCACTACATCATCCAGGCAACACACCAGCCCGGCAGTAACTACTCCAGCCTTACACCACTACCAGATCCCTGAGATCAAGTATCCAACACTTCCTTAAGGTAACAAACTTTAAAAATGAGGCAGATAGATCCGTTTATAGCCACTTCATCTCTAAAATCTGGAACTCCCTTTCAGCCCACATAATAAATAACAACTCCACCATCCAATTCAAAAAAATGCTCAAAACACACTTCCTGAATCACAGATTATGTACCTGTACTACCCCTGTATAGTAACTCGTATGTCTCTGTTTTCCAGCAACTAGAGTAACAGCTTATCTACTGCTTTTGTAATGTCTGCATGGGGTAATAGTATCACTGAACACTGTAAAGAAACCTAAAGGACAGAGTATGTCTCTCATGTGTAGAAATGAGTTATGGAAGTTATCTACTGTATCTTCCTGCTATACTTACTGTTAAATACCTCTAACATGTATATATTAATGTAGCCTGTGAATGTTTGCAAATACACTCTTTGGTTAACTCACTATCTTATATTTACTATACTTCTATATGAAGTATAAATATTGTGTACTTTATATTTTGTTTAATTGAACCTTTTGGTTAACATGCCTTTCTCTTGTTAATGATTTTACTGCTCTGGAACTTTTCACCCCGGACCTGCACTGAAAATGGACATATATCCAGTTGGACTCTACCGGTTAACAAATGTAAAATAAAATAAATAAATAAATAAATAATGTATCAGACATACATGTATCTGTATTGTATCTACATGCATGTGTCAGGTCCAATTGCAGTTGTGGATGGGGTTTCTAATGCACAGAGGTGCACATCTGTGGTGAGGACAGGACATTGTGTATTATTGCGGTTAGTACTGTAGATGTGCAGACATGCAGCATCCATCCTATACAAAGGCCACATGTGTGTCTGCTGACAATAACCCCCTCTCACAACTACGTAGGCCCTCTGGTCTGCATATGGGACAGCAGCCTGTAGCTGGTGGGTATTACATTGCTCTGTTGTGCCTGGCAATACTCCAGGCATGTGAAGTGCATGCAATTTACCATGCACACAACCATCAGTAATAGCTATATTGCTTTATTTAATAGCTATATTGTTTGTTGTGCATGTTCACTTGTGCTGGGGTTAACTGTACTGCATCACAGTGGTCACCTCTGGGGCCTATATGACATGAATTCAACATTCCTGTAGCATACCTCACAACTTGTCAGTGCCAAGATGTCTGGACAGGGGCCACCAAATTGTGCTGGACAAATGTCCTAAGGTAAAGTCATGCGTGACACATTACTGGTATACAGTAGATATAAATTGTGTACACACCCCTCTTAAGATGTAAGGTGTTCCTGTTACATACTAATTAGGACCACAATATGACAGTTCACACCTCTTCTATCCTTTCATGTGACCCATAACAGATGCAGTTCACTTGTAAAACCAAGCATCTGTACTTATGTATTGCACCTACAAGGCAGGTCACCTGTGAGAGTGGCAGATGTCCTATCAGCATGATGTTTCAATCAGGTATGATACCTCATGCTGCCATATATGTCAGTACACTCATTGTGGCCTATTTGGCTATAATATCACATACATGGGCATTGTTAAGGCACACAGGCAACTTCTCACCACGTATAGGTTTCAAACGTATGGATATTCCAGACACATCTGTACAGAGGACTGTACAATGGTATAACCTGCTGCATGTGAGGCAGATACTGTCACCACACTGTATAAAGTAATGGCAGTGGGAAGTGGTCACCAACCGTGTATGGTATACACATCAAAATGGTATAAGCCATGCATGATCGTCATACACACACAGTTGCCAGCATTAGGATAAGAGCTTCTGCATATCTAGGTATTCCTACTATAGACCTATGCAGTTATCAGACATGCCAAAGAGCTTATACATTTCCACCTCTTTCAAAAGTACTTCTAAGGTGGATGACATCAACAGGTCTACTACATTGGAGTGAAGGGAAGTGTAAAGGGTAGTACACAGGTCAAAATGGTATGAGACAGATAGTACATGATTCACTCACACATACTTGCCAGTACTGGGATTTGAACTCATGCCTATCTAGGCATTTCTACTTTAGTGTTATGCAGTTATGAGATGTGCCAGAGAGCTTATATATTTCCATCTCCACCAAAGATACTTCTGAGGTGGATGACATCAACGGGTCTACTAAATTGGAGTGAAGGGAAGTGTAAAGGGTAGTACATAAGTCAAAAATGGTATGAGCTAGACAGTACATGATTCACACACACTTGCCAGTATTGGGATTAGAACTCCTGCTCATCTAGATATTTCTACTATAGTACTACACAGTTATGAGATGCACCACAGAGCCTATACATTTTCAACTCAACCAAAGGTACTTCTGAGGTAGATGACATCAACAGGTCTACTCAATTGGAGTGAAGGGAAATGTAAAGGTTAGTACACAGGTCAAAAACTGTATGAGCCAGATAGTACATGATTCACACACACCAACACACACACACACACACACACACACACACACACACACACACACACACACACACTTGCCAGTACCGAGATCCATAGGTTCATTGCTTCATAGGTGTGTAGTAGGTTAATGGGCCTGAAGGCTCTGCAACACTATCCCAAGGGAATTCCTTGGTATCGGCCACATGACAATAGTCCCCAGTGTGGCTCAGGAGTATAGTCACTGTAGTAGTCCCCAGGGTTGGGTATTGTATTCCCCATCCACTAATCAGATTTCTATTGTGGGTGGCCAGTGATGTGCACTGCTTCCCGTGTATGTGATCTATATTCCATAACATGGACAGTGTCTGGGTTATACACATGCCCCACATGCATGTTCTTTGATGTATGGAAGTGTGCTTCAGATCTCTGGGGCATGTTGTATGGACAGACTGGTATCTTCTGATGTAGCATTCCTGACCTCATTTTGTGAGACCTGGCTATGTAACTGAGGTTGTGATTGCACCTACATTGACAGTATGATACGGGCATTCAGTGGAGGTAGTGGTTCCTGTCCACAAAGGGCATGTGCATAAGGCATGGTATTCCCTTTGTGGGATACATTTTCAGACTCTACAGTTGTTGTAGGCCTCCAGTAGGGAACATGGCAAAATTGCCACTGTATACATTTATTCGGCTACTGAGGGGATTAAACAGGGTGCCATGTCCCACTAGGAATACTAGTTGTGTTGCATGTTTGCCTTTTATGTGAAAAGTCTATGTTAGAAGTGGGACCCTAGTTCAGCGTTTCCCACACTTCTATGTTGACTTACACTAAGCAATAGTTTCTTGAATGTGTGCCTCTTGTATGTGTTTTTTACTTTACAAATCAGCCTTTCCCATATTTCAGTGTTGGTTAGAGTAAAGCAACAGTCTATTGCATATGTGTCACTTCTGTATTTTGTAAGGGCTCTGGCTCACGCTCTAGCGTTTGGCACCTTTTGATGTTAGTTAGTCGCTGAACCCTGTAAAAGACCACACTGTTACTCATTTTTGGTCTTTTTCCACAAATACGTTATTCTGTGTTTATAGTTAGACTCTACACGGAGTTTTTAGCATTGTTATAGCATTTAAAAGGGTCAACGAACGTGTCCTGCACTAGTGACCCTGGTGTCCATATAACGCTCTTTATCAGCGTTAGCGACAGTTAAATACGACTCCTAAACAACTTAAAGTGCTCCTAACTTCCTAATATGCTATACATGAGATGTATTGACCTAATTTGCTGTTTAATTACTAAAGTGTTCATGTTTAAAGCAGAAATGTGTTAGTTAAACAAATTATATCCTAGCTTGTTAAAGTTTACATATCCTTTCTTCTCTCTCTTCACTATCTCACTGTCCCAGGTTTTCACTACCCTTCTTACGGGACCCAGCTCTGCCCTCCTAGAAGACCTGAACTGTGCCCAGTGATTCCCATTACAAGACTTTTTGTCGGGGAACAACTCCTATTAAAAGAAAGACTGCCTAAGTATGTTTATGTTATATTTTTGTCCCTGAATACTTAACATGTGTGCCTAGCCTACCTACCTGCCCAGGACTACCAGCAGCCAGCGACAGTCCCCTATATCTTGCTGACCAAACCCTCATTCCTACTCTGTTAATACCATCACTAGTATACCTACCTTTCCTCCTTTAAGTTCTACTGAATTTCCTACTACTATTCCTATCTTATTTTTGCCTATATACATCTGCTTCTATAACTTTTGCCTTCTACGTGGCCCCCTTATACCTCTCCTTCCTCCTCCTCTGAATCATTGCCCAACTTACTGTTTTCAGCCTTCTACCTGGATCTGTACTCTAGTTTACTCTACATTCCTCTCCCCTGCCCACACTGTCACGGTCTTATCCTGACTACTCCAGCTCTACCTATAACGTACCCTACAACTTCTTAATATTTATACTGCTAGTTTTAACTTACCTGCTGTTTATACACCTGGCTGATTGTTTCCTCTCAGCAATTTCCTACTCCTTTGGCTCTGCCCGCTCCGTTCGCCCTTTGGGCTCACTCCGCTCCCCTCCCTGCCCCCAAATTCCACCCGCCCCTAGGACCTCTACATTTATCCCCACATAACCACACTCACCACAGTCCCTAGCCAATCATAACTTATTCTTCTCTCCACCCACTCCATAGCGGACTCCTCCCATATCCGCCCTCTACCTCTTTGAACATATACTTATTTTATACTATCCCCACTCTTCTCAACATGTCCAATACTCACCTTCCTCTCCTACTACTAACTCTTCTAACTATTCTTACCGCTACCTATCTCATAACCTACTTTGAGCAACCTTTAAATTCTACCTTTTGTACTCCACACAAACATACCCTAGCTACCCCCACAACCACACTCACATACCATAACTGTCCCACATATAGCAACTCATATCTTGAACCTAAATATCATCACCTGTTACACATCAAATACCTCATTCTTCAACTTACAAAACACTGGTACTGCATTAAACCCTCACAACCAACCAACCTTATTCATGGTTAATCTTTAATTTATGGGGACATCCACCCCAACCCAGGCCCTAACACATACATACCATCCCCTAACTCCCAAACACTGAATCCCATGCCTACACCACAAACTAAACCTCCCGAATCTCTTACAATAGCTCATCTAAACATCCGTAGCATAAGTAACAAACTTCCTGCTCTTCATGCCCTACTCAAAGTCCAGCAATATGACATTCTCTGTCTTACTGAAACATGGCTTAAACCCACAATAAAGGATAATGAAATTATCCCCCCTGGCTATAACATCCTAAGACAAGACCGTCTTAATAAAAAAGGGGGAGGAGTAGCTATACTCTTCAAAACTGGACTGGAAATAAGTAAATCAGCCCTTACCCCACCACATGACTCTAATGCTAAACTAATTATTTCCAAACTCTCCCTAAATTCACACAAGACTATTACTATCATCTGTACTTATCTTCCCCCAGGCAACAATCCCCCCATATTAGAAGACCTACTAAACTGGTTTTCAATAAATTTCCTTCAAGAAACAATACTACTAGGCGACTTTAATATTGATTGGAACTTATGCAAACAAGCTAATCCATCTACCATTATTAACCTACACGGATTTCATCAAACCATCAACTCCACAACTAGAACAAATAAATGCAATAACAAAGAAACCATACTCGACTGTATCTTGACTAATACTCCCCAACAAAAGTACTCAACAGGTACCCTCCCAGACGACCTTAGTGACCACTCCCTCACATACATCATTAGGCATAAAACTCATCTAACAACACCCCCCCTAATTCACTTATCTCGCAGCAAAAAACACTTTAACCAGCAACACTTTCAAAATGAACTCAGCTTAATCAATTGGGCACCTCTAAAAACTCTCCCAATAGATGAAGCTGTTAACCACTTTAATAATACCTTTCTTACTATTCTCGATCATCATGCCCCCACCCGTTCTATACGAATGAAATCTAAATCAGCTCCATGGCTTACAACCAACACCAAACAACTTATCCTTAGTAGGAATAAAGCCTGGACTAAATGGCGAACCACTAAAGACTCTTTTGATCACCTTAGCTTCAAACAAAAAAGGAACATGACTAAGCTCGCTATCATACATGATAAAAAGAACTACTATACCCAGCTACAGCAATCCTCCCACCACCAACCACAAAAATTTTGGAAATCAATTAATTCACTACTATCCCCTGGCAAGGTCACAACTCCCAACCCACTTGGCTCTTGCCCTGACTCTCCACTGCAAACAGCTAATGCATTTAACAACTTCTTTACATCAACCATACTTAAACTGGCCAACCAACAAAGCCCCGACCCCTCATTACTAGGGAACACTAGCTGCACCCCACCGTCATTTCTACTTAAACCCATACCCACCTCCTATATTCTACACTTACTTCAGAAACTCAAACCCTCAACCCTCTCAGCTGACAAATTGCCAGCTGAATATCTCCAGCTAGGTGCTAAAGCTATTGCCTACCCTATCTCTATTCTTATCAACAGAACCATAAAAGAAAGTACTATACCCTCACTCTGGAAAATCTCCCACATCATCCCTCTCTTCAAAGGGGGTGATTCATTTGAATACTCTAACTACCGCCCTATAGCACTGCTATCTCCTATTGCTAAAATTATGGAGAAATGCATCCACAAACAGCTTTTAAATCACCTCCTATCTAATAATCTCCTAGCTACTTGCCAACATGGCTTTCGTCCCTACCACAGCACCACCACAGCCTTATTATCCTTCATAGACTATATTAATATAAACCGGAATAACAATCTTCTTTCATCAGCATTCTTTGTTGACCTGTCAAAAGCCTTTGACATGGTAAACCACCAACTCCTCCTACATTGTTTAAAATCTCTGTCTCTCAATAATCTTGCCTTAAACTGGTTTACTTCCTATCTTCAGAATCGGAAACAAGCTGTTTTATGGAACAACAATCTTTCCGAACTTCTTCCCACCACTTTAGGAGTACCTCAGGGCTCAATCTTAGGTCATCTTCTATTTTCCATCTTTATTAATGACCTGAATCTTGCCACCCCACTAACCACTTGCATTCAGTATGCCGATGACACCACAATTATCTGCTCTGCCACAACCCAAGCTGACCTCCACTCACTTACTCAAAAAACTTTTACAACCATTGAACAATTGTTCTCCAATCACTGCCTTCTCTTAAACCCTACGAAAACTAAACTTCTCCTCTTTTCACCCACACACCTGTCTCCCCCTATTAGTTTCACACTCACTTCTAACAATGGCACCCTTATCTCTCCCGACCAAACAACCAAACTTTTAGGAGTTACCATTGACAACCTACTCAAATTTGATGTACATATAAACTCTATCATAAAAGCAACTAATAGAAAATTAGGTTCTCTCTACAGAATCAAATCTTTCTTAACACCTGAAGCAAGAACTACCATAGCCAGAACATATCTTCTCTCTACTCTACTATATGCATCCCCCATTTACACTAATCTTTCTAAACATAACCTCAATAGACTTACTACAGCCTACTGCAACATTGCCAAATTTGCCACTGCCTCTCCATATAAAACACATCACTGCCTGAACCTCCGCAACCTAGGGTGGCTTGAGTTAACTCACCTAATCCAATACTACCAACTTACAATTGCCCATAAAGCCCTACACCACCCAGAAAATATACCTATGCTCTCTACTTTGATAAAACCCTACAATAACCTAAAAACCCTTCGCTCCTCCAATAAATTACTGATTCAAATGTCTCTAGCAAAGAATACAGCAGGTGACTCTATATTTTCAAACTCAGTTGGTAAAATTTGGAATCAACTTCCTCCAGACCTTATAGCCCAAACTTCTATCACACTATTTAAAACTCAACTAAAACATTTTCTAACCAATCACTGGCTTTGCTCGTGCAATTTCGCAAGCTGAACACATACCTCCTACCTTCTCCTGCATCCTTTGCACTCTCTACCAACTCTATTTCTCCCTCTCTTTACATTTCTACCTAAGAAATTGACTCTATTAACTACAAACTACTTTTTTCTACCTAAGAATTTGACACTATTATCTACAAACTACTATTTTCTACTAACTCTTCCTCAAACCTTCAAACTACTTAATTACTTAAGTCTTTATTGTATATATCTGTACTGAAGAGATTTATTATTTTATTATACTCTCACTGAAAAACTTGACTAAATGCCTGCATTAGATGTATCTCTAATTTCCCTATGTATTTTGAACGCCTGTTTTAGTTGTGTCTTAAACTGCATTTGTACTTTAAATGTACTTTTGTTACTATGTATTAGATAGTGGAGCTTTAACTCCTTATGTACTTTGAATGTACTTTGTTACTTTGCATTAGATAGTGGAGCTTTTCTCCTCAGGCCTCCACTGAAAATGGACATGTATCCAGTTGGACTAGCCCAGTTAACAAATGTAAAATAAAATAAATAAATTTTACTTGCTGGATAACACACAGTCAGGAGATGTAACACATCAAAGTACTTTCTGATGTCAGTGGCACTGTTGTGGTCAACAGGCATGTAGCCTACTGCTATCAAACCGTGGGTACTATCTGTGAGGCAATATACAGGGGAACTACCAATACAGTGGCTGCTGCCTAGCCAAGAGATTTTTGTGTATGATACGTGGGTGAAGAATGGTCTTTGAGTAATAGAAGGATTGCCTATATTGTTCACTAATTCATACTGTCACATTTAGGACTGTGGATTGTCTACACTAACCTCTCTGGTGTTTGACATCTGTTGGCCTTGTAATTTGGACATTGTGACATATACTAGGTCCTCAACATAATAATTTAGCAAAATCCACCCCTGAATGGATCCTGTTATTACACAATCACACCAACCCCCACACAGGGTACTGATGACAGACACACACTTGCCAATACTGAGTTTCAAACCTTGACTTATCTATGCATTGCTACTACAGTGTACCACATTTATTGCATGTGCCACAGTGTTTATAGGATGGATGCTATCCCAAGGTACTTCTAAGGTGAGGAACATCACCAGCCCTTGTAAATACTGGCATTGGGTGATGTAGTGGGTGAGAGATTCAAAAAAATATTTTACCCTACACACACACATTAACATTTGCCAGGGGTGAGGTTCAAACCTGTTTCTAACTATTCTTTTGGGCCATTACATTACGCATTTACCACATGCACTACTTACCTTACATGGTTTAGGGTTGGCAACAGGTACTTTTAAGGTGGATGATATTTGCAGGACTGCTAAAGTCAGACACTGAGATGTGTACTGGGTGTAAATGGGGTCAAAATCTTTGAGGTACTGACATACATATGTGCACACACAAACACTTGCTAGGGATGAGATTCAAACCCACACCGATGTAATTATTGCTACTACATTGGTCCACATTTATTGCACACACCATGGAGCTTACATACTAGGGAGTTGTGCAAAGGTATCTTTGAAGGTGAGTGACATCAGCAGCAGTTCTAAAGGAGGGGTAAGGGAAGTATTGTAAGTGTGAATAACCACAAAATCAGGTCGCTACAACAATGCACATACTCTCTCACATTTACACAGATGCCAGGATCAGGACTGGAACTCTTACCTAACTAGCTTGATACACTATATTATTACACAGTTCTCACATGCGCCACGGAGCTTATATGTTGGACAACTGTCCAAAGGTATCTTTGAAGGTAAGTCACATCAGCAGCAGTGTTAAAGGAGGGGTAAAGGAAGTGTTGTAAGTGTGAATGACCAAAACATCAGGTCTCTACAAAGATACACACACTTTCTCACACAAACACTCACATTTATACAGTTGCCATTATTAGAATTGGAACACCTACCTAACTAGTTTGCTACACTATAGTATTACGCAGGTACTGCATGTGCCATGGAGCTTATATGTTAAAGAGCTGTCCAAAGGTATCTTTGAAGATAAGTCACATCAGCAGCAGTGTTAAAGGAGGGGTAAAGGAAGTGTTGTTAAGTGTGAATGACCAAAACATCAGGTCTCTACAAAGATACACACACTCTCTCACACAAACACTCACATCTATACAGTTGCCATTATTAGAAATGGAACACCTACCTAACTAGTTTGCTACACTATAGTATTACGCAGGTACTGCATGTGCCATGGAGCTTATATGTTAAAGAGCTGTCCAAAGGTATCTTTGAAGGTAAGTCACATCAGCAGCAGTGCTAAAGGATGGGTAGGGGAAGTGTTGTAAGTGTGAATGACCACAAAACCAGGTCTCTACAAGGATGCACACACTCTCTCACACAAACAGTCACATTTACACTAGTGCTGGGATCAGGATTGGAACTCCTACCTAACTAGTTTGCTACACTATAGTACTACACAGTTATTGCAAGTGCCAAGCAGCTTATATGCTGGTATGCTGTCCAAAGGTATCTTTGAAGGTGAGTGACATCAGCAGCGGTGCCAAAGGAAGGGTATAGGATATTTAATGTGTGTGAATGGCCTCAGCCACATTCATCTAGAAACACACACACATACACTCACACACAACTTTACATTTGACAGGACTGAGATTACAACTGGTGCATGGATACCTATTTGTTCTGCAGTGTTACACACCTATTTGTTCTGCAGTGTTACACAGTTATCACATGCACCACTGACACTATAGGGCTGAGGGCTAACCAAAGGTATTTATACAATGAATCACATCAGCACATCATGTGATATAGGCCAATGGGATGTGTAGTGGGTGAGACAGGCCTCATAATGGGATTCTCTCTGTTGCTGTCTGTCTTTCTCTTCCCCACATCTATATGTGTGCATGTTTGACATATTATATTATGTTTGTCTTAGCTATGTGTGTGTATTCCTATCCAATGTGTGTGTGTGAAGTATCAATGGTGTACTTGCTTGGTGTGTGTGTACAGACAGCTGCGAATAACCAATAAATGTAGAAAAAAATGACGAACCAGTCGACCACAGTGTAAACGGAGCAGACAATAAGGCACAGACCAGAGCAATGCAGGTATAAAATAAAGCGTTTATTCCAATTGAGCACACTGACTGAGCGCTTTCACCAGATAAACTGGTTTCTTCAGAGTCATACAAAACACACCCAGCAAGTTGTTCTTAAATACTCACTCATTTCATAATTAAGTAATCAATCAATCAAATCTCACTTATAAAAGAAACCTTGACACAAAGTCAAAATTAGTAAAAAAACTCTCAAAGTATTAAACAGTGCAAAACACAAAAAGTAAAATACATTACATACTTATGCAAATACAACATGGCAACCCATGCATGTGTACAAACATCTAACATAAGAAATAAAAAATAAAAAATAAACAATAAAAAATATATATATATATTTGTATATACTCATGTGGGAAGGGTCTACACATAATTGATTTAAATGTATATAGAACTACCATGACCTAAAATAATATACACATGTAAAAATATATATGTATATATAAAATTAAACCAATAAATGTAGTCCACTGTGTTGTGAGACATGGGCTTCATGGACCATGCCCAGTATGACCTTCTATATTGAGTGTGTGCATCCATTCCAGGGAGGGTTGGACTCCAGTTCAGGGTTTTGTGTGCTACAGCTACACCTAGCAAACTGTTTCTGCAGGATATCTGTAGATAGGTTGCCAATATGGAGACACAATGGGCTTAACATACAAGGGACATTGCAAATATTGCTGTCTGTGCTGCTTGTGTGACATGTTTGGTTGTAGCATAGATATTCTGGCATATGTACTGTTTTGCACTGTGATGTGTCATATCCCTGACTATTGACAGTTATCATTATTTGTTCACAGTTATTACCGGGAAATATGAGATGAATGCAGCTGAGACCAATATTCTGAGGCATATAGACTACACATTCTGGCACACACCTGCCATTGTGGAGGGGTAGCTACAGACAATAGACTGCTGGTTCTGTGTAAATGGTGCAGCACCTTGATAGTATGTTGGCTAGGGTTCCCCTCTTTGTGTTGTGCTTTTCTCAACTTCAAGTAATGGCCATATCCTGCTGGGGCCATACCTCTCAGCTGTACAGATACACCCAGGTTATCCAGAGGCAGGACTCATATATCTGGTCTATTTACCTTCACACTGTGTTTTACAAGTGGTTTTGTGGCTATTCATTCATGGGTTTTCTGTTGGGAGTAGTTTGGGCAGACATTAGAGTTTCAGACTTCACACACTCCATGACTTTCATGCTTACACACCCTCTGTTATTCTCTCCTTCACCTAACATTATGTCAGCAATATCTCAGAGGTATCCCTATTGTAGGGCCTTTATCCCAGTAGTATTTCTGGCCTGATCCGCAGTCCTTGCAGTAGGACATGGGGAGGCATGCTCCTGGCATTTGTCAACATGGCTTTGCATTTGTTTTCTTTTTACTGTTAGGTTGTTAGTTGGGACCCCCTGACATTCCATACATTGGCACTATGGATGAGGCATGGACCTTTGCCAGAGGACAGTAGGCCATTTCAGAGTGCTGCAGGCCATCTGTTACTGCATTTCTACATGGGATTGTGGGGGGGGGGCACACCTGCAGACTTTAACATTTGAAATGACTGTACTGGTATGGTTACTCTGCTGGCTTCCATTTCATATTATATTGTGACCTATCATGCAGACAGGAGACATATCAGTGGAGTACACATGTTAGATCTTAATAGCATATATTTAAGTTTCAGACTTCTTACCCTTCAGAACTGGAATGCAACTGCCAGACCTGTTGTAGTATGCCTGTGTAGGTCTGGTGGGGGGCTGTTCATCACTGCCATAATTTGGGTGTCTTAGCTCAGCCTTTCTTCATGGTCATCTATACCTGTCCTGCTGGGTGAGGCTGGTGGTGGATATGTGACCCTCATTGACATCCATGTGACCTATTGACACCCACAGGTTTTTGGGCCATCACATGTACTACAGTGGGGGATGTCACCTTGTGTAGTGCTGCCTAGTATGTTGACATCAGTATTTGTTATGAATTTCCTGCTGTCCCATATAGCTGTCTGCTGCTATCCCATTCAGCCAACCAATTCCCTTGCATGCTTGCATCCATATCATACATACAAATATGGGAACATACTACTCCATTCAGTAATTGATAGGAAGAGTGACTTACCTTGTTACTGGGCCAGTATTGAGGACAGTGCTGGTGGGCTGACTATGTTGAATGCACATAGTACACTCCCTGTACATGGTAATGCTCAGGTAGTGTGATGTTTGGCATCCCTTTTACTATCTGTGCGAGTCAGAGAGAGGTATCAGTCCCTGGGTCCCTACAGTGTCAATGTGCGTGTTATGCATTGCCTCTTTGCCAAGGCATGGGCATACTGTGCACGCCACCTTCTGCCTACAGGGGCAGGCTCAGGATGTTCCTCCTCCGAGTCCTTCTGTGCTTGTGCTGGCCTTAGCAATGGTGAGGGGCTGTGTGGCCCTGTCCCATGCTGTTCCTGCAGCAGCTGTTTCTGCAGGATCATACTGTGTAGCATGGCACATACTATTTACATTTGTGTACATGTAACTTGGAGAGTACTGCAAGGCTACACCGGATATGTCAAGGCAGCAGAACCATGACTTGAGCATCCCAAACACATGCTCTACAATGATCCTGGTTTGTGCGTGTGCCTCATTATGGTGTTCTTGTTCAGCTGTGTGTGCATTTTTGATGGGTGTCATCAGCCATGGCTCCAGTGCATAGCCAGCATCCCCCACTAGATGGCCATATGGGATGTCCCCCCGATAATTGCCTGATACAGCTGTGAGCAATGCCAGATGTGGGAGTCATGGTAGCTTCCAGGGCTGCCAGCACACAGATTCATGATAATGCCCTGGGCATCACACACGACTTGGCAGTTGATGCAGGGGAAGCCCTTGCAGTTTATGTAGACCCTGCCCTGCTCACTGGGTAGTTCTTTTATGTGGATGTGTGTGCAGTCTATAGCACAAACTACTCCAGGGTATTCTGCTATATGGTGGAAGAGATGCACACGTGTGGTCAGCACCTCACGGGCAGTAGGGAAATATATATGCTCATTGGTATGTTGTGTCATGGCATCCAGGAACTGGTGGAATATCCTGGATGCTGATGCCTGTGAGACCCCCATGATATCCCCAGTTGGTCTTTGGAAGGTACCTGTGGCTAGTATTCTTAAGCATAGACATACCTTGGTATCCACTGGGATGGGTTCCCCTCTATTAGTTCTGTGTGTAAGGCGTGGTCAGCACAGCTCAACTATTTGCTGTAGACTGTCCCTGTCTACCCTGTAGTGCTCTACTATTTCCAGCTCATGTAGGCCCTTGTAGGTTACCCTGGATCTGTACACACTTCTCCTCCTCCTCACTGTAGGTAGGTTGTCAGTACTCATCCTCACCACCCTCAGTCTCTAGCACATATTGATGTAGTAAAGCAGCAGCAGCATCTAACATTTTTAGTTATTTTTGCCAGTTAAAAATCCCCCATCTGTGTGCACCGGTGGTGTAGAGTTTGTGGGAAAAGTGTGCTGGGCTGTTGCATGTGTAATTGACTGATTCTGATACATTCCACCTGCCAGCTATGCTAGTTCTCCTTTATTGCCTTCCTACTGCTGTTTTCCTCCCTATTAAAGCCCCGAGGTGCACCATGCATACCCGGTGCTCAAATGTAAACAGTTCTGCTATTTCTTCTGTTTTTTTTTTTTTTTTTTTTTTTTTTTTTTTAGGTCCGCTGAGCACCGTGCACACCCGTTTAGCTAATGTAACACTTTTAAGCAGAAATAGCCTTCCCTGGATGCGAACACGCTCTGCATTTCATGGAATAAGACAATACAGCCTCAGACACACCCCCTTCCTTAGCTGTGCTTAGCTAGGGGCAAACATGGGCCACAGAGCTTCAGTGAGCTTACAGCAAGCATGACACACCCCCTTATGAAGGCATTCAGCTCTTATAATTGCACTGTTGTATTGCTGTACCTACACAGTTGGGTTCAAGCTGACACTTTGTGGAAATCTGTGATTCAGTATAAATCCCCTCATTTGCATACCCCAGTGTGTACATCCTTAGTTACTGCACTTAGATGGACCCTTTACCCTTGTCAACCAGTGCTCTCTCATATTGTTTACATTCTGCATGCCATTGATTATAACGGCAAAATGCAGAATTATCTTAAAATTTACTTTTCTCATTTATTTTTTGATTTTTGTGCGCCACTGCCCTAAGCTTAAATGGCCGTGATCAGCCAAAAAAAAAGTTTAATTAAAAAAAAAAAAAAAAAAAACATTTATTAATGCCAAAGGCCTTATATTTGGCCATTGGCATGTGTGTTTGACTGTAATACATGCTTTCCACGAGCTGTCCTGCCCCTCTTTGCTCAGATGCAGAAATGTATTCAGTTACTAACTGAATACATTTCTGCTCTGACACTGTTCCTGCACAGAGTACGACCAGCTTCATGGATCACAAAATCATCTAATTTGCATGGTTTTCACCAGCAAATGAGGTGATTTGCATATTTGCCATTTTCCATGCAGGAGCAGTGTAGGGCCACTTGTGCACGTGAAAACTACACTTTCCCGTATCACTTGGCAGTCATTTTCAATGCAGGAGCTCCTACCCTGTTCCTGCATGGAAAATAGCCTTTCCTGAATCCCAGGGTTAATTTATGCACCCCCAAACATTTTTACTGTGCAAATTAATATCTACTGAATTCTCCATTTTCCCCAATTCCCCCCTTATTTTGAGTAAGCAAATTACTTGAAAAAGATTGATGCTTTTGAGTATTTTTAATTCAGTGGTATGCATATTAAACTGCTTCATAGAAGTAATATTTGTATAATAAACAAAAACATTAAAAAAGTTGTACACTATGGAATCCATTGTCATTCATTGTTCTGTAAGAATTTTCTGATTAAACTAATCTCGTTAACCTATCCTACTCAATGAAATAATTAATAAAAGCAATATATATTTCTTTTGTGTGCAGCTCTACAGCCAAAAGAAACAAATAAGAGATAAAGAAAACTGAATTCTTAATGTTCTTTCATCCATATACTGATATTAAATTTCAATTAACCACTATAAATGAAGATTATCATGCTACTGACAGATGTAGAGAAGCGAGCTTATCATTCATTCACATTTTCATAAATCTAGAACTGTATACCTATAATGCATCAATGATCAATAAATATATTTAAATTTCTCTAACTATATTTGAAATAATTTAGAATCCCTACATCATGTTACATCACTTTTTATTTAAAAAGAAAACACAGTAAAACTTATGTCTTCTTCAATTAACCAATCAACCATGTTAAATATGTTCTACTACTCAGCAAAGAATATTTGTATATTACTGAAAAAAATCTAAAAGTATCTAAAGCACAACTTTACCCCATGTGAAATGGATTATTTTTATAGTAAAACAATGTAATAAACATTAAACCATTTTTTGTCTTAGTATTACTGTAATTTTACAGTGTCTTCACTTAAATCAATTGCCAGTTGCTAAAACAGCACACCAATACTTTGCTAAGATTTATCACACAGCATTTGATTATTAATGAAACATATATTTCTTACCTCTGAAAGAATGTAATTTCAGCTAATCTGATATTATGAATTTATACCTTTTGCTAATTTATGCTTTATATATAACCAAGCATGCACATGTTATAAAGTAATAAAGAAATAAGATCTTGGATTTATGGTAGTAAATAAACTGTGATACCATTTAATAAATAAAATAGTATATGCATTGATTCATCTTTTGAGACAATCTAGCTGTGCCAGTCTGCTTTTGAAGTTAAAAGTTTCCCGATTCTTTATAAATCACAAGTATATATTGTTTACTATCCCAGTTAATTGTCCATATTAAAATGGAAAAACATATATTTCCCTTATCAATATCCGAACAAAGGAGAATAATTTACACAAAGTTATAGTGTTTTGGACCAAATTCCTAGCTTCAAAATTAGTAACATTAAAGTAGCTAAATGATCCTTCTATTAGTTATTTCAAACTTTATTAAAATCACTGTGATATTCTGCTATAAAATTTCTTGCTCCGTACATGTATAGAGTGAAAAGGATTGCTTCTTATACCTGTAAGAGCATTGTTTCATCCATTACAGTACAGTGATATAAGCTATGTTTTATGTTTCTTTATATTAAATACAATTTAAAATTTAAATGATCTTTTTTATTATCAAATGTATGTACATAAATTGATAATAAATATACATTTTATATACAATTCCCTTCTAAATCAAAATATACATTCCCTGGGATTCAATAAACTCCATGTAGGCTTCAAGCAAAGCCTACATGGAGTTTACATCTTTGCATGGTGAGCAGCAGTATTAATCACATAGTCATGCTGCGCACAGCATTTAAACATAAAACAAGTGCTGGAAACAGTGTAAAGCAACATGGATACCAAACCTGTTTACTTCAGAGCAATGTAGGTTAGAGGGATTGCACAGAATGCAACAATGATTACCAGCAGAGCTTAACATACAGTTATGTACATGGTCCCAACACAGTACAGGACAGTGTATATAATACAGTGTGTGTATTGAATAGGGACACACAGATGAATTGTAGGAATGAACACAGGGAATACAGCAGATGAGAGCATGTCAATTAAGACAGCTGTAGCAGGAGCACTAATCACATCACATATCCATATGGTACAGTATGGACTGCACAATGAAAATATGTATTATGTGACTGTCACACAAGGTGAGATAAAGGAGAAAATGTTTTTGTGAGATAAGCATTCTTACATAAACAATGCAGAAGACAATATCAGGGATGTTATATACAATCCGT
>NC_056741.1:1743454138-1743621638 GCF_019279795.1 Protopterus annectens | reverse complement strand
AACCCACCTAGTCAAAATAGGGGAAGCAACCTCAAGCAATAGACCCGTAACAAGTGGTGTACCTGAGGGTTCGGTCTTGGAGCCTTTGTTATTTGGGATATACTTTTCTGAGGTGCAGGCCAAAACCAGTGGGCTATGACTGACCAAGTTTGCAGATGACTGCAAGCTGGGGACTGCCATTAATTCCCCTAGTGATATGGACATCCTCCAAGAGGATCTCACCCAGTCAAATAACTGGTGCCAGTAACATGGCCTCAAGCTGAATACCAAAAAAATGCATCATCATCCCATTTGGGGAGAGTGACATCCCCACAAATTATCACATTAATAATTGATAGCAACCTGACTTTTGACCACCATGTTGCTTCCATTGTAAGGAAAGCTTTCTACATGGCCCACCTCATAAGTAAGAGTATCTCATCCAGGGCAAGAAGGTCATAACATCCCTGTATTCTTCCCATATAAGGCCCATTATTGAGTACAATGCCCCACTCAGCATGCACCTCACAAAGCACATGCAGCAGCTGGAGAGACCACAGAGGTTCCTCACCAGGAGAATCCAGGGCCTCAAAAATCTACCATACACAGATAGGTTAAATGGGCTATTCCTCTACTCAGTTTCATACAGACTCCTTAGAGGTGATGACTGTCTGGCATATAAGGTGATCTCGGACCCTGCCTTGATGGGACTGCTGCATATCCGCAAGTCAAACTCCACTTGAGTAACCCACACGCATGGCCTCAACCTGGTCTGTAACATCAATAGGACTTGGTGGGACAGATTTGCATCCCAGAGACTCCCCCCATCTGTTGAATAAACTCCCTCTCCACATCAAGCAGAGTACCTCTTTACCCTTTTTAAGTGTAACCTGGATAACTGGATGGGAAACTAAAAACACATCCTTGGGATTCTACTTGTGTCCCTGCTGAACAGGAGCATCAAGTGCTGACTTGTCTAAACATCGACTAAACTCTTGGATAGGCTTATAAGGGCCTCAAGGCCAATAGCCTAGTAACTTCCTATAATACTATGATCCTGTGATCCTATATATTTGTCAACAAGTACTGAGAGACCAGGGCTGTAGTGCATAGTGGGAGGTAACACATGGCTGCATTGTAAATATCTGACATATTCTTAGATAGAACCTTCATTTTGTTATGTTTCTACATGTAGTATCATGGCATGAAGACTAGAGGGACCATAAACAGCACTAATACATGTTAATATTTACTTTGCATAGTGCAACTGCAAGCAGTAGGTTTCCACAATGGATGGAAAAGTGTTTGCTCATGCAGAATACACAGTCACACTGCTTTCCCTATTTGTGTATAGTTAAGCAGTGTGCAAACATGAGGCTTTTTACTAAAATTATGAGAGCTAGTATTGAGTGTATGAAACACACTTGCTGCTTACCTGACTCTGTGGCAGCAGGTGTAAATGCAGTGACACATTTCCTTTACAGCCCAGATGATACTGGGTTTGAATCCAGGCATATGTAGTAGTTTTAAATAGATAGTGATAATGCAGTAAAATTATTATTCTTGTCCCTGGATGAGATACTCTTACTTATGAGGTGGGCCATGTAGAAAGCTTTCCTTACAATGGAAACAACATGGTGGTCAAAAGTCAGGTTGCTATCAATTATTAATGTGATAATTTGCGGGGATGTCACTCTCCCCAAATGGGATGATGCATTTTTTGGTATTCAGCTTGAGGCCATGTTACTGGCACCAGTTATTTGGTTGTGTGTTGATGTAGCACATCATGTTTAAGCGGCATTGTGCAGAGGTAACTACACCAAGAAATAGCCATTCATCATCACTTGGCATTGGTGCACAAAGCCAAACTCTGCACAAACATAGAGGCCAAAAGGTGAAGGGATCCATTGCTTTTTGGTACTTACTTTTGTTGTGTTTGATTCTATTTTTTGATCAGATTACAGGTGTTAAAATTGGGTTGATAGGAAGGTGGTGAAATAGGGAACAAGCAGGGGGGAAGAACAAAGGGAATCCATTACAGGAATGTGTAGGAGGAAGGTAGGAAAATAACCATATCTATTAATTTCTTTGACACTGTAAACTGAAAATATGTGCGAAATATTAGCTGAATTTGGACTGTCACTTTAAGAAAGAGGGGAGACAGCAATGCAATCATGTTGTATAGTTAATTGGACCAAATCAAGTGTGTCAAGTAGATACATGTGTGAAATGGAGAGCTATGTATGGGATGATATATTTTGTGGGACGTGCCATTTTTTTAATTCAGTAAGAGAAGAATGCTGGGTAAGGAACGTTGGTATTTCTGGGTTCAGTAACTTGGGTAGGTGAGGAAGCAAATGCAAACAAGTAAGACAAACAAGACAAAACACAGGGGTGGTGAGGGATACAAAATGTTGCAGACCACTATGATTGCAATGATGGAGGGGGCAGCACAAACGTATGCCCATCAAACATGTTGACAATAAGAATCTAGTCCTCAACCACAGGACTGTCATCACTGTCCTCTTACTCAACTGGCTGCTGGAGTGCTTGACATCTTCTCCTGCTATGGACCATGAGAAAGAGCAGCGTCTCCATCTGGCATAGCTGTACACCAATGGTGCAGTGCACAACACTATGCACCAAACCTGGCATCTCCTAGCAGGTGATGAAATCCCAACCTCTGCCACTAATTGTGGAGGTAACCACAGCACCAGCTGCTGGGGCAGTACTACCTGAGGGTGCAGGTATTGCAGGGGCAGTAGAGGCAGTGCTGTCATGTTTGGTCCTAGATATGCTGGACATTGGTGCTGGAGATGGTGGAGCAGGGGCAGGATGATCCACTGGGGTTGGCCTATCTTGATGTGCTGTGAAGCATTTAGTGATATGTTACAGATGGATGATAGGGAGGCATTTGTATGGCACTTAAAAAATAAATAAAGTGATAAGGGTTGTGGTGAGAGGAAAAACAGGGGTAAAAATAGTACCACAATATGTGACATACAATGCAGTATCACAATTATACAGCTATTTTATCTGAACTAGTATATTTATATCTCCTATCAACTACAAACTATGATTGTGGATTGCTCAACGGAATCCATGCAATGTCCATGTATTGCACATTTGCTTGGTCCAAGTATTCTGATTACAAATAATAGCAGGAGATTTATGCCACTTGCATAGAGTTAAATGTATGTAATATTATGAAGGAAATGTAGTACTGTATATTTGCTACTCATGGTATTTGAACCCACAACTTCTGACCACAGTCTTACACTTGACTCATAAAGTTGGTTTGTGCTACAGACTGATGTATACATATTTGCTTTTACAGTTAGGATATGCATGCCCACTTTGCTATGACTACATAGAATACCAAAAATTCCCTTGTTAACTTTTGAAACTACAATAATACTTATCTTGTGCTGCAAACATACCACTTGCTTTCCTCAGTCTCTGCAGTCAATCAGCATGAGCCTGTTGATTCAACTTTATTCTGGCATTAGCTGTGGAAAGAAAATAAAAGAAAAGAACAGAAGAACATTATGCATACCAGTCTTGCCTATATTTAGCTTTCTATGCATTAAAATACTCTTTATTACATATTGCATACTTATACAACTGTGGGGTGTCACCAGTTTGAAACTCAGTCAACCACTGGTTGCATGTATCCCTCTTGCACTTTCGTAGGTCATTGAAATGGTGCCTATACTGATCTCCAGTGTGTGAGATGCCAGTAACACTGGATACAGCCTAACCCAGACTACACCTAGCCTCTGACCTGTACTGGGACCCAGAATAGTCCATGTGCAGTAGCCTTTGGTTGTGACACTTTGCCAGGAGTAAAATAAATATCCTGGACTCCTGGACACTTCACCTGTGTGCACTAAACTGGGCACCTTCCCTTCTAATACCAGACATGTCTAACACCAAAAGAATAATGACAACTAATAATTTTCTGCCAGTTTCTGTTATTGCATTTACTGGTAGTGTGCAAACCTGAGCAACTATGCCAACCTCATTTGCATGAAGCTAATTGGAGAGCAGCAGTGTCAAGCAGGGAGATAATAAATATTTTAAATTGGAAGGCTAAGCTGACACTTGACCTCAGTCAATTTTTTGAAAATTGGAAGGTGACTGGTAGGCGAGTTAACTTTGCAGACATGCACTGGGGACATATATTTCATGACCTGGCACATTTTTATTTTGTCACTGATTTTTACAGTGTGGGATTCAAACCTATTCATGAGGGACAAAATATTTCATCCACAGTGGTGATTTTCCAGCTTTGCCAATGATCAGACAAAGTCATGAATCATTCATAAATACAGCTGATGGTTTGAGGTGTTAATCATGTATGTGTGTGACCTGACAAGGTTCTTGTATATAGATTCATTTCTGTCTGAGTCTTATTTAAGTATCAAGGTCATCTAAGTCCAGATAGCAGAATTATTCTTACAGAAATATAGTAAACAGTATACATTCAGTCATACGTCTGAAAACACAATATGGGTGTCTTATCCCTCATACATATAATTAATATCAGCTCCACTATCTAAGGTGTTATAAGTGAAACTGAATATAATGGAAAATGGAACAACAGTTAAAATGTCTGGAATGTCCTGTATTCTTAGAACCCAAGACCATGTACATGGCAGCCCTACACTTACATCTGTTGCCACATGAATGTTGAAATAGCACTTATATATTTTTCTGTTCATTGCTATAAATTGGACTGTCATAGCAGTAAAAACATGTTGCACTTCCTGTATTAGAACCCAGAAGTATCTATATTATAGCCCTACACTTACATCTACTGCCACAAGAGTAGTTGCATGTCAGTTGCATAATTTCCTAGTCATTCTTAAGTTCTGTGTGTTAACTGCCACACAATGCTGCTTAGCATTTGTGTGATGCCCAACAACATTATTAGAACATCTCTGTTTTCGTTTATTGACTATTTGCATCCTGTCTGCAGGTGTTCAATGGCTGCAGGTGCTGGGTAACCTTGCTAACTGTGATGCAATATTGCTTACTGGCATTGCATGATGGAAAGCAAAAACTGCAACAATGTATCCTTTCTGGCCTTTACACTTTTACAGATGCCCTGCCCACAGGTGTTCTGTCTGCTTCCTGTGTGGGCCACTAGTCCCAGTTTGTGCACTACTAAGCATTGCAAAAAAATGCACAGTTCATTGTATTTCTCTCTTTCCCTTGTTTAAACTAAGCCACAGACTGTGCAAACACTGGCATAAAAATAAATACAAATGAAGGGAAAAGTAGTTGAAATTAACTGAATCTATGAAATAAACACTACAAAATGTTTGTTGGTACACATGAAATATTTTTACACAGGTCTGGATTTGAACTCTCATTCCAATGAACCTTCTGAACACAGTAAAAGTGTCTTATCCCTCTTTGCCATACAAACAGCTTTGCAGCAGAGAACTGAAATCATTCCACATACAACCAACTGCAACATCATCCACAGTACTAACAAAACATAAGAGTTTTTTGTACATGTATTAATTTCAGATGTAGTGCACTGAGTGATCACAAAACCATTTATGGCTATTACTTGCAAAAATGTAGCTCTATCTTATATCTCTGTGTTTGTTTCCCTCTTGTCTTATTTGAGCAGTAATCTGAGACATGCAATCTGTAAGGCCTTTGGTATCATTGTCCTTAAAATGTGTGAGGATATTAAATGGAAATAATATACAGTTGTTAACATATGAAGGGGAGGTTGTAGTCTACTGAGCAGAAACTGTGAACTGTGTTCTGCTTACTTACTTTTAAAACCTCAATATGATTACTTCTACACTTTGTAAGTCTAACCTAGCTGACACACCCACCAGAGGTATGGCAGTCTGAATTATTGTTGTGTTTTCCTTCTCCCTACCAGTAATCATTCACAGTTGAAATCCATTTTCAACAAACACTGAGGAAGTGCCTGCAATATGTTTACACCTACTACATGGAGCCAAGCATTTGGGATTCAGAAGTTCTAATGAGTTCACACCTCATTTGCATCTTCATCATGCTCATAGCCCTGAATCTTCACCATAAAAACGGGAACCGTGTAGCTAGGAAACCTAAAATATAGGAGGCTTGTTTATATGGATAACAGAAGAGGATATTACTTTGTTATATATTTGCACAGAAGACTACTGACCTTGAGAAGGTATGCTTGCAATTTTTAGCTATATATATCGTATATGCTGAAATGTCATATTAAGAAAAAATATATAAAAAATATACATATATATATATATATATATATATATATATATATAGATAGATATAAATATATATATATATATATATATATATATACACACACACACACACACACACAGACAAATATAGTTTACTACCAAATAGTCGAACATGAGAATAAGTTCCATTCAAAAGTCCGACTCACATGTGCGATTTCTGAATGTAGAAGAGGTCAGAATGTCACAAAGATGCTTCTGGTTTCGAATTCGATCTTTGTTAATATCCATTGAATACAGTTCCATCACATGACTGAAAGTTTTTCAGTGTGGGAAAGCCCCCATACACCCCCCACATCTCCTGGAAATTATATATTCCAACTCTGAGATTGCACTACAGTGGGGAAAGGGCAAATTTCCCAATCCACACTGTACTGCAGTCTCTAGTAGTAAGGATGACCACATGTGCATTTGTTGCACCAGACACTCGCAAACATGGAGGTTAGCAATGCAGGATTCAGCCAACTGTAATTCAACATCCCATGTTTGCCGAACCTTTAATTCATTATTTTGATAGTAAACTATACATATATATATATATATATATATATATATATATATATATATATATATATATATATATGTATATGCATTAGCAAATATGACTTCTATTTATATCCATTTCTTAGATGTGTTCTGATGACATGGACATGTCTGTCATGGCAATTTCACTTTCTCAAATGCACAGCCTTATTAACTGTCATCAGAAGTGCTAATGTTACAACTGTGTTTTGGTGTACACTCTTCTATTGTTATTTCCGTGAAATGATACATGCCCTATATTGTCAATGACTTAGGGGATGTTAGCCTTCTAGGATGGATCATATACACCTCTAGGGGAGTGCTAGCCACAGGTAGACATGACTGACAATAGCTTAAAATATAATGTTCTGTGTTAAATCTGTGGGCATGTTTCATAGTTCATTTGAGAGCACTTCACTGATAGTTTAATAGCAAAATGTGTTATTTGCTTGTTCTTTTTTGGGGAGGTGAGCAAAGTTGCATTTCTGTTTGGGTATAAAAAAAAGATATGTTGCTGTTGTTACTCTCCTTGTTTTTCAGCCAACCTTGCTTTGTGTGTGAATGTAATATGTTGCATCTACACAAATCCTTTTTTATAGATCTTTTTTGGGGGGGATTTTCTCAATATTTATTACAACTGAGTGCATCTAAATTGCTCTTCCAATACTACTCATTGTAGCAGGAAGTACATTTACACCATTTTTTTGCAGTTGTCAGTAAAGTAGGTATGAAATTGTTCAATAATTATTAGTAACATTAAGCAAAAAGACATCAAAAAAGTTGTGTAAACCTCAAACATGAATGTGAGAATTACTGTAATACTTCAATTATTTTTTTAAATAGAATTTTTATTGATTTTCAATATAACATCTTCACAAAACACTTGCAGAATATGAGCGTCATTCAGTTACAAGGTAGTAGGTGAATACAATCTATATACAATCTATATACACAAGTGCTGAATGTATATATACATTTGGATTAACATAAATAGAAAACACAAGAGTGAGCAAATCAACATTTCACCTGAACACATGGTATAATCATTAATGTACAATCTAAAGAAGCAATCCTATTAAGGGAGAATGTTTGATAACTGAGCCACACAACAATTGGGCAGTGTAAAGGGAGAGAAAAGAAGAAAGAAAAAGAAGAGAAAGAAACAACAATAGGGTAGCAGCCTTTAAGTCTGAATCCTCAGAGTTAAGTAGCATGCTAATTATCGGATAATACTTCAAATAAGGTATCCCAAAACTTTTGAAAGTAAATACATTTCTGGGGACTAATTAATAACAGTTTTTTTGAGGTAATATATTTAATTGCCGTGTTTCTGAAGCCCATCCGTGACAATTTAGTACGATCCAACCAATTTTTGGTAATGTAGAGTTTGACAAGTAGACAAAGAGTGATTAAAATGTGATATTTTAACCTTGGGATATTCATGTCTGTGATATGTAGGACTGCCATTTCCCAGGAAAGGGTTGATTTGTGGTATCCCATTTTTTTGAAGTCTCATCTTAAGAGAACACCAAATACTATGTGAATATCTACAAAACCAAACTATGCGTAGGATGT
Source organism: Protopterus annectens (assembly GCF_019279795.1). Lineage (NCBI taxonomy): Eukaryota > Metazoa > Chordata > Ceratodontiformes > Protopteridae > Protopterus > Protopterus annectens. Next base: position 1,743,613,284 of record NC_056741.1, on the reverse strand, counting down.
CTGCGTTGGGGTAAGAGCAGCAGGCAAACAGTTGAGACATTCAGATTAAATTTATTTAGGTGGACAGGTGTGAAGTATAGGTTATTGGTAATCATATATTGTGTATGAGTAAGTTTTTTAAAAGGGGAGAAGGAAAGAATAGTTTTAATGGCTGATAATTTCTGCGCCTTAGAAAAATTCAGACCATGCTGGTTCCAATAGTTCGTAAATACTACTTTATCTTGGTGTAGGATTGTACTAATCAGACTATAGGCAAGAGATACCATAATCTTATTACTGGTTAAAATTTCTAATAATTTAGAGACTAGATTTAGATCCGGGCCATCTATGTTGAAAGCAAAAGGGAAGATGGCAATAAGTTCCCTAAATTGTCACAGGATTAAGGTATATTTTTTAGATAAACTTAGAACCTTCTGTAGATCTGTAAGTGACAACTCTCTATGCCTGTGAATATCCCACACAGTGTATTCTTTGATAATCAGGTAGTCATTTAAGTTAATCATATTCCTATTCAACTGGAGATTTGGGTTTAGGTGTAAAGGCTGCAATAGCTTGAGTGACTTTCTCCAGATTCAGGGATTTAAGTAGTCCATGAAAGGATTTGATTTTCTTTTTTAATGTATGATGCAGCTTTAATTTTCTAATAACACATGGGGTCTATGAAAGGGAGAACTTTGGGGTTCATGCCTTTTTCTAAGGTATGGTTAAACTACATTTTTATCCAAATGGGGGTCTGTGCTTGATTGCTGGGCCTGTAATTAGTAATTTTAATTAGTCTGCTGGCATGTAGAACTCTATAATACAATTGTAAGTCTGGCAATCCAAGACCTCCACTATCTTTCGGGAGGGTAAATCTTTGATAAGACATCCTTACAGACTATGGATACCAGATGAACTTAGCAAAAGCGTTATGGATTTTGGAAAAGAATATACTAGGGATGAAGGATAGAGATGCGTGAAAATGATAAAGAATTTTGAGGAGAATGTTCAGCTTAATAATTGAGGTTCTGGATAGCATAGGAAGTTTTAATTGTTGCCATCTAGACATGTCTTGAGATATTGCCATCCATATTTTCGTTAAGTTGGAGTGTAATATAGAAGATGAGGAATGTTTGTACCAAACTGCTAAATATTTGCAGGAGTATTCAATATGAAAGGGAGAATCTGGGAGAAGGAATTATCTATGTGCTTGTGGGTTAATCGGGAAAATACAGGATTTGTCTTTGTTAATTTTGTAGTCCGAAATCAGAAAAAATATATTCAATGTGGTGGTTAATTTTTTGGTGTCAGTTCAGGGGTGTTCAAAACAGAGGTACAGATCGTCCGCAAATGTGTTCAGCAAAACTTTGGTATCTAGAACCTTGGGAATTGAATGGTATGTTTTTTGTTTTAGAGATAAGAAGAATGACTCTAATTATAAGTTAAAGAGAAGGGGAGAGAGGGGACATCCTTGCCTGGTTCCATTTAAGATTTTTATTGGTTGCAACAATTTTTTATTTATATATAAACACGTATAGGAGCTGTTGTAAAGAGATTTGATAATGTTAATGTATTTGATGGGAATGTTATAGTGGGGTAGCACTGTGAATAGAAAGTTCCAATCAACCCTATCAAATGCTTTTGATGCATCCAAAATCATGGCATACCTAGGATTAATGTCCTTCTTGGTAAGATAGATCATAGATTCCATTGTTAAAGTGTTATCTCATGTGTGTCTGTTGGACATGAAGCTTGCTTTCTCATCAGAAATAAGGAAGGCACCTTTTTAAGTCTTTCAGCTAGTACGAATGATAACATTTTTATATCAATGTTCATTATTGAAACTGGCCTGTAATTGTTAGGATTCGATTTGTCTAAGTTATTTTTGGGGATTATAATGGTTTTAGAGTGATTGATATAAAAGTCTGAAACTCCATAAGTCGATATACTATTAAATAACTTAAGTGAAATGGGAGCTAGGGCCTCTTTAAAGGTTTTATAAAAATCAGGAGAATATCCATCTGGACCTGGAGCTTTCCCTGACTTACCATTTTAATGGCTTCTAATACTTCCATTTGACTCAGAAGGGCAATTAATATTCCTTTCTGTTCTTCATTTAGCTTTGGGAATGTGATGTTGTTAAGGCAGTCATTTATTACTGAAGTTGAAATTTGGTGTACGTGGTTAGCATATATTCCTCAGTATAATTGGTAAAATAAGTTTACAATTTGGGCGTCCGATTTGTAGAGCATATCTTGGTATTTAATCAAAGCTATCCTGAGTGAGGATTCTTTGTTATCAAGCAATCTAGCTAATGCCTTAGAGGGAGTTTGTAACCATTCGGAATATTTAGTAATAAACTTTATTTCTTGCAGGGAGTAATTTGATTAATGGAGTTTTAATAAGTCTCTTTGCTTACCTATCATTTCATGTTCTAATAAAGAAGAGTAATTCAGTTGAAGTTTTTCCTCTAGTTCTCTGATTTCGGACATGAGATGGTTTTCTTATTCTTTTCTTTTTTTTTTTTAAGGTATGAAGATTTTTGAATAAATATTACTCTTAGTGTAGCTTTGCACGCTGCCCATTGAATGTCAAATGGGATACCAGAGTTCCGAGAGTCATTGGTAAGATCTATTAAAGCTTGAGCTATCTCTAATTTTACAGTTGGGTTAAGTAAAATATTGTTATTAAGAGACCAGTTGCATCTATTATGATATACAAGGTACTGCTGAGTAAAACATATTCTTAGGGTGATTTTTGAGTGGTCTGAAAGAAATCTTGGTTCACTTGTATACTTTAGTTGCCCATTTGTTAATATTTCTGAGATTAGAAAGAAATCTATACAAGACCAAGAGTTATGGTACCTGGAGAAGTATGTGTAATTGTTGTTGTTTTGAGACTCATCCCCAAAGGATATAGGGTCAATAAGACCAAAGTAAGAAATAAGGTCTAACAAGGCAAGGGAGGCTTGTGAGTTGTATAATTTATTTTTGTTAGATCTGTCAATACTAGGATCAATTAATGCATTCCAATCTCCCCCTAAAATAAAATAATGATTTGGGAAATTTAGCAGAATATTATAGATTTTTAGAATAAATTGTTGTTGATCTGAGCATGGACGATAAAGATTTAGGAACATTAACGGTTTGTTTAATGGTGGGATCATACACGTGAAGTAACACCATCTTCCCTCTTTGTCTGCACTTGTGCCAGTGATATTGTGTTAAAAAGTGGATTTAATTATAATTGCCACCCCTTTTGAGTTAGAACTGTTTCCTGCTGGAATAATATCTTTTATCCATTTCCTTTTCTTCTCGATTATCCAGTCATCATCTAACATATATGATTCTTGAATAAAGGAGATATCAGCTTCTGATTTGAGAATAAGGTGCAATAAGAGATTTCTCTTATTTTTGTTCTTAAGCCCGCAGACATTCCAAGAAATATGTTTCCACTCTTTATTGATACTTAAGATAGGCTCTAACTAACCTGGTAATAAGTATATGATAAATGGCAAGGGGAATAGTACATGTGTGGCTCACACATTATATTAAAGTTGTAGAATCAAATAAAAGCAGCACTGTACCCTGTCAAAATTACCCCTGTGCCTACCCACATATCCCCTGCTTTTGAGAGAGAGAAAATAACAGAAAATTAAGTTAAGCATGACCTTAAACATGTTAATTGGTTAACATCGTAACAATAACCATATTTACATACCAGCACAAAATGAACCTGTAACTGCTGAAGGTGCACTGTTACAAAGAAGCAAATCCAAAGAGAAAAGCAGTGACACCACCACAGGCGATTGGCAAACTTGTTAAAATCCAACAAAAAAGATGAACACAAATCTTTTACTGAAAACTTGAGATATAAAACGTGGCAAGACAAAATAAAATCCCTTTCAAACCATAAGCGCTTTTGGAAATATCTTCTTCAGATCGTAAAGGGATACAGTAACAACATGCTTTTAAAAGATATGCACACCCAATCGGCTTCAGTTTGTTCTGCCAAAGGACCATATCTATTGAGATATAAACCTAAGTTTAGATCAGCAACAGCAATAAACAATTTATTCTGAGAACAATACCATAGCGGGTTGTGAATGATTCTCAAGGCCAAGGTCTCCAATACCACGTTAATCAAAAATATAATGCATCTGGTATCTACTAGGGAACAACTGTAAAGCCTTACAAGGGAAAATGTAGTCACAAACTACTTGATGTAGTGTTGTAGACTTTGTTCCGAGAATTTGTCCTTCTAGTCTAATACTCAAAAACAAGAGGCTAGTATCTGTCCTGTGCCTAAATTGTCTAATCCCATGCATTAAATAATTGTACAGACCAGAGTATGTTCAATAGTATGTCTAAAATTACCCCCTTCAGGCAGTTAATCATATATTAAACTGAAATGTTAATAACAGATCAATAAATATTACGATGTAGACACAGTGTATACAGATATAGGCTAAAATACCTTGAACAAATACGTTCACCTTTCACAACAAGACAATAATAGGTTGATGTCCCCATTATTGTCAGGTTTTAGACCATTAGTCATCAGTTTCAGAGAGCACGGATTAGAGAATCTACCATATTTGAATGCATGTTAAATGAAAATCCAATGAGTATACATTCAGCAAGCCATCTAGAATACGTTCCACTTGAACCTAATACCTAGCAGAAAAATTCCATGAGACCTAGAAGATAGTAATACAGCAGATTCTTTGGAAAAAGCAAGAACACATTTTGAATTCATAGAGATCCTGACATACTGCTAAGACCTCACTATTACAGAGAAAAAGGTATACAGGAGACTTTCAGTAGTAAACCATCATCTTATTATATATAAATGCTGTAAAAGTTAGATGCATTTAGAATTCAGTGTTTTCAAAATTCAATCATATTGTACACAAACTATTCCTAAACTGAAATTACATTTGTAATGGAAGGTCTTGTTTGTTTATTCCTAGGTTGCCTTATTTCCTTACTGTGCAAGAGCATGCCACTAGATGGCACATGTGGTGAAGAGATGCACTTTAAAAAGCAACAGCATCAGGTGATGACGTCCATAAAATTCACCAAAAAAGAAGAAACAAACTGTTGAAAACACAAAAGCGAAGAACCAGGAGCAAACACCAAAATGCACAAACAAATTTAATAAGCGCTTTCGGGAAAACTTGTATCTTCCCTTCTTCAGACAAACTACTACATACCAAAACAATTGTATAAAAACTTTTTTTAAAAAATCAATCAATTAATGGAATTAATTGCAATTAAAATTTTAAAGCAGCAATACACATGCCCTCATTCTTGAAAAATAACCCACACCGAAAATAACGCATTAACAACCTAAAGCCTTACTAAGCAACTGTTCTAAATGCAAGGCTATTAATCTTAACCTATATTAGTCTCTTAAACTTCAACAACTTAAAAATAATAACAAATATACAACAAAAATATTTAAAAAGTGTTAAACATGTTAACAAAATAATAAAAAAATGTATATATATACACACACATACACTTAAAGTTATCTTCGCAAGGGGCCATTAGAGGTTGTACCATCCTTTATTTCTAGAATTTCTGAATTGACAGATTTTCTGGAATTCACATATGAAGTACATGCTAACACTATTAACTTTTTGGACATCAAGTTATTTAAAGATTGTGTTAACCTTAGATACAAAAGCGTTATCTACAGAAAACCGACATACTCTAAAAGCTTTCTTACATTATACTAGCTGTCATCCTTACCATCAGAAAAAAGCTGTTGTCAAAGGTCAGATGGTGAGGGCAGCTAGGATGATATCTGATGAAAGCGATTTCATCGAAGAGTGTAATAACCTTAGTTCTATGTTCACTAATTGAGGCTATCCAAGTTCCTTAATTACTGACATTAGAGTTGAGGTTATTCAGAAAAGAAGAACTGGTTATTTTAGACCAATTCTCCCGAATGAAACTGAGGTGTTTATCTCTGACCCTAATGTTCATAGTGAAGCTACTATTAATATCAACAAATTAGAGTTTAGAACGAGCTTCATATGTACCTATAGTTTGGATCACATATCCATTAGGAACATTTTACATAAAAATTGGGCATTAATTCTTGAAGACCTTAATTTGCTTACTTGTTTTGGGTTAAAGCCTAAAATTACTTTTCGAAGAGGTATTAATTTAAAAACACTATTGGAAGCTAAGAGATGTAATGTTAACAAATGAAGCTTAGGTGAGTAAATGTGGCGCTTGTCGCCAATGTAGATCTGTTAATGTGGGCACCAAAGTCATGGTAAGAGACAGAATTTTTAACATTATGGGGAATTATAATTGTGATACTAAATCAGTTGTTTACATTGCTAACTGTGTGAAATGCGCTGCATTTTATATTGGTAAAACTGAGCGAAAGTTAAAGCAGCGCATTTATGAACACAACTATGCTATTTCCAAGAAAGATCCCACCAATGCTTTGGCACGGCACACCTCAGTATATGAGGACCATACCTTTAAGTTTACGGTCTTAAAACATATCCAAGATGACCTTAGAGCAGGTCCTTGGCAAGTTCTTTTTGAAAAAGAGGAATTATTTTGGCAAATTCGAACAGCTGCATATTTGTCCCCTGTACTCAATGAGTTTGTATCCATTGCCTGTGTGCTCAAACATTTGGCGTTGTGAAGATAACTTTAAGTGTATGTGTGTGTATATGTATACATTTTTTATTATTTTGTTAACATGTTTAACACTTTTTAAATATTTTGTTATATATTTGTTATTATTTTTAAGTTGTTGAAGTTTAAGAAACTAATATAGGTTAAGATTAATAGCCTTGCATTTAGAACAGTTGCTTCGTAAGGCTTTAGGTTGTTAATGTGTTATTTTCGGTGTGGGTTATTTTTCAAGAATGAGGGCATGTTCAAAAGTGTATTGCTGCTTTAAAATTTTAATTGCAATTAATTCCATTAATTGATTGATTTTTAAAAAAAGTCTTTATACAATTGTTTTGGTATGTAGTAGTTTGTCTAATGACGTCCATAAAGTTGAATGTTGAACTATCCAAATTAGTTCTGCTTAAGTTGCTGTTTTCAGTGCTTTCTTATGACTAGGACCCACATTGGTGCTATCTCCGTCAATAATAAAATAGGATGAAGAAATAAAAAAAATAGCTGAGATTTATTTTAGAACAACTCTTTCCCGAATTTAGATTTGAGAAATAATCTACAGCAGTTCAAAGAAATATATATTTATCCATATATATGATGTGGGTATCAGGACTGTTGTGTGTATTGCTGTATTGTCTGTATTAGTGACAGCACTCTTAGTTTGTTGCCATACATTTGTCTATAGTAGTGTAGCTATTAATTTCTTTCCTGTATTTGTTGCTTATTATCACAGGTGATCCTACCAGTGGAAGTGTGGAACTCTTACCACCTGATGTCAGAATATAAGCAGACTCTGATGATGATTGCCAAAGAGAGGCACAATCGGAGGTGCAGAGGTTGAATTTAACACTTAGGCTGACATTCAACAATCCGCTGTAATTCCATCGGACACAGCCAGTAGGCCAATACCAACCCATTTCAGTATGCCCTCAGATATTGGACAGGTGGAGTGTGAGACACTCGAATAGGGAAGTGTGATTTCTATGAATTCAGTGCCTGTTGACTCTGGCTGTAGTCAAGTGTGGGTGAGATGCCACGCAAGAAGGTTGTTAGAGGTGCTTGGAGGAGTCCTGTTGTCCATCCTCCACCTGTTCAAGGTGTGCCTTCCTGTGTCACTCGACCCATGTTTAGGGCTATCATGGAGGTGTAGACACATTCCTACAGGTCCTCCAGAGATATACTTAGGGTTGTAGGTGTGGCATAGGTTGACATTTGTGACTGCCTCCACCATGTTGCTGATTCAATGGATCAGATGAATGACACTTTGGAATGGCAGTGTCTGTGATAGAATGTTTTCTGGGAGGGGGATGGCATCCTCATGGGCACAGGTCAGCCACATCTTCTGCTGTTAGCTGATGTGGCCATGCCTGATCATGTTCCCATAGTGACACTACTTCCACTGCTCTGTAAGTGGTTGAGGTGTCCACACTCAGACGTGGCAGGCCATGGAGTTGTGGTCCTGGGCATTCTCATGAGGGGAGCACATCCAGCAGACATCAGTCACATTCAGGTAACAGCAGTGCATCTGACAGTGGGAGGGGATGTGCCAGTGTAGCTCCTGGCAGAGCCAGTTGTCGTGGTTAGGTATGACAATGATGAACTGCCACCTCAACCATGTATGGCTCATAGCTGTCCAACATACTAAGACAAAGAGCTAGCACAGAGTTAGCTGTGTTCATGCAGACACTCTCACACCAATTTCACCTGGAGGACCCATACCGACACACAGACACACACACACACACACACACACACACACACACACACACACACACACACACACACACACACACACACACACACACACGTTACATGGTTCAGCCATGAAGCTTAAAGCTCATTTTTCCTCACTGACCATTTGTTACTTTATCTGAATTGTCTGTCTGCCTGCTTCTCTTTCATACTACACACACTCAACCACCTTTTGTGTCAGCCTAGGCTTCCTGCCCCCTCCCCCAACACCCTGTGCAAGTGATGATAACTGTGCCATATCCTTGTTTTCTCTACTTTGGATTCAGAGCTACATAACATTTGTGCCTGATGCTCAGGGTGTATACCTGATTTAGTGCTTAGTATATCTGTGTTTGTGATGTTGTTTTGCTAATTGTACCTTTGACATATTTTGGTCTTAGAAAGCGAGCCAATTAAAATTTTTGCATCAGTATTGTTAATGATCCTGTAAGGGTTGTGAAGTCTGAAACTGAAATGTGCCCCATTACTTTCTAAATTCTCTTTTTAATGATTTTCTAGTACAAAAGTATGGTGCTAAACTGAGGACATTCGGTGACCATCAGTATATTTTGAGAGGTATGATTGTGTGAATTACTGATGCCTAAGCCCTACTACTTGACAGAGGAAACATATAGCCAAATAAGTCTCTGCTGTCACATGTTAAAGTCATTTCTGTACAAATCACCCACCTTTTACTTGCTTACATTACCAAGTAACAACCTGCAAGGATATGCCATTCATTCATATTATTACACAATACACTCCATTTTCAACACTTACCTTGTAAATCTAGCAGTTACAACAGTTTTAGTTCAGAACTGACTCTGTCTGATGCTAGCAGTGCACAGCCATTACATGGGTACGTAAAGGTTGTGAGCATTGCCTGGCATTAATATTGCTATAAGTATGTACGTAGATTGAAGGTTTTAGCCCCTTAGTGGTGAGTGAGTATGCTATGTTTTGCCTCTTAGCCAACGTGAGGGCATATTGAGCATGCTTATATCTGCCTACACCCAAAGCAGCTGCTGGTTCCTCCCTTTGACTCCTCACCTGCTTGTGGCTGTGGTGACTTTGCCATTGGGGTTGGGATGTGTGCTGCTTACCCTTGTTGAACCTGCTGAAGCTGCTTTCTCAGGATGATGCTGTGTAGCATGGCACAGATGTTGAATATTTCAATACATGTATATGGACTGTACTGCAGGGCTCCCCCAGATGCATCTAGGCACTTGAATCATGACTTCAGCAGCCCAAGCACATACTCTATGATATTTCTGGCTTGAGTGTGAATCTCATTATGGCATTCTTCAGAGGGTATGTGCATTTCTGATGGGATCTGTGTAACTTGCACCCCCCAGTAAGTCTAGTGAACATCTGATACAGTTCATAGGTAGGTACTCGGCTATTGGCCCAAGGGCCTAAGTAAGCCTAGCCAACAAGGTTCCCTGGCTTATGCCACACAAGAAAGTTATTTTCCTGTGCCTTTTTGAGCAGAGATACAGAGGTGATCCCCGAGGTGTATTTCCTATTTCCCATCCACTTATCAAGATTTTTCTTGAAGAGTGCTAATGAGGAACTTTGCTTGACATAGATAATAGCTTGTTCCAGAGTATGGGAAGTCTCTGGGACAGGAATTTATCACTCCAGCATGTCCTGTTTATTGTGGTGACAAGGTTTAGGTCCCTAGAACATGTAGCTTGGAGGTACTGGGATTTCTTTAGGTGTAGCATGTCCAACAGCTCTGGGTTTGACATAGCTTTATATGTTAGGCAGAGATCACCTTGGAGTAGGTGATATGCTATGGAGTAAAGCTGGAGTTTTTTGAGACGGTCAGTGTAGGGCATCTGTTTGAATCCAGTAATCCTCTTTGTGAGGTATTTCTGTGGCCTTTCCAGTTGTTGTAGATGTCTTGTGAGGTACATACCAAAAGGAGTGCTGTACTCTATAATGGTTCTAATGAGTGATGAGTAGAAGAGAACAATTACCTCTTTTTTCCTAGATGAGAACCCTTTTGTGATGAGGTGTGCCACATAGAAGGATTTCCTGACTACTGTGGCAATGCGATTATCAAAGGAGAGACTACTGTCCACCTGGGTCCCCAGGTCTCTTATCACACATTCAGCATTAAGTAGACTGCCACCTATGTGGCAGTTCATGGGTACAGAGTTTTTACCAAAGGGGATGACAATGCACATTTTGGCATTGACCTTGAGGCCATGGCTCTGACACCAGGCATCTGTCTCAGTGAGGCCCTTCTCTAGGATGCCCACACCATTTGGGGACTCAACTATAGCTCCTAGTTTGCAGTCATCTGCGAATTTCATTAGCCAAAGGCCTTCTGTGTTAGCATGTACTTCAGAGAAGCAGATACCAAACAGGAGAGGTCCCAGGACTGAACCTTGTGGTACTCCACTTGTCACTGATTTTAAGTCAGATTTGGAGTCTGCAACTTTTACAGTGTGGGTTCTGTCAGTGAGCCAAATTGGCAACCCATCTTGTGACATAGGGATTTATACCTAGTTTAGTGAGTTTAGCTATAATTCCAGAATTGGGGATGGTGTCAAAAGCCTTGGTGAGGTCAAGATAGGCTGTGTGAACCACCTTACTCTCATCTACAGCTTTGGTGACTGCCTCAAAGAAGTCGATCAGGTTCAGGAGGCATGATCTGCCTTTCACAAACCCAAACTGGGTGAGGTCCAGAGTTTGGAGGTTACCAATGTCTTTTTTTATGAGTTCCATGATGATACATTCCATGGCCTTACAGACCAGGTTTGTCAGGCTAATAGGATGATAGTTTCTGGGATCAGTGGTGGCTGCCCCTTTGTGGAGTGGGATAACTGTTGCTGTGTGCCATTCAGTGGGCACAAAACCTGATGTGACACTATGATTGAACATGGTCCTTAGGTGGGGAGCCAGTTCGTTCTGAAGTTCATGTAAAATGCAGCCTGGGATGTTGTCCGGTCCCATGGATGCTATGTTTTTGGCTTTAGAGAGTGCAGCTTTTACCTGCATAGTTGTTATTACAGAGACTCTACATTCTTCCTGTATAGATATGGGCCCTTTATGGGGTGAGAGGGGGGTAAAGTTATCAATTAACGTATCTGCCAGGATGTTGGCAATATCAGTTGTTTTTTTAATTTTCGTGCTGTTGTGCTGTAACTCAGAGCAGATCTAAGTGTTGCCATTGAGATTCTTGACATAACTATAGAATGCTTTGTGGTTGTCCCTAGAATCAGTGGTGATTTTGTTTTCATAGATAGCTTTGGAGGATCTTATAAGGGATCTCAGCTTCTTACTGAGGCTGACCAGGGAACTCCTCCGCTCATGGGATTTTACTGTCTTTTGCAACAGTTTTTTCCTTCTGTTGTAGAGTTTGTTTATGGCAGGGGACCACCAGATTGGCTTCATTTTGTTGGAGGATAGCGTCTTGGTTCTGTTTGGGATAGCACAATCCATGCACTTGTGTAAGTGCTTATAGAGTGCATCTGTGTAGGATTCAGCAGTCGTACATGGTAGAATTCCTGCATATTTGTGGCCCTGTTCTCAGGAGTACAGGGAAAATATATATGGTCAGTGGCATGTTGGAGCATAGCATTCAGGAATTGATGCAGGATCCTGGATGCTGATACGTGTGACACTCCTAGCATGCCCACTATTAGACTCTAATAGTTTCCTGTAGCTAAAATTCTAAGTGCTACACATACCCTTGTCTCCACAGGGATGGGCTCCCCTCAATTTTCCCTGGCTCTGAGTTGAGAATGACAGAGGTTGCAGAGTTCCATTAGTGTGTCTCTATCCACCCTGCAGCATTCTACAGTTCCCATGTCATGCAAATTGTGATAGGTTAAATGAGGTCTAAAAACTCTTCTCTATCTTGGCCATGGTCTATTAGCAGCAGCATAGACTTCAGTCTGTTGCACATACACATAGATTAAAGCAACAGCTTTCCCAAAATTCTTTATGTGTAGACTCCTTTCCATGGCTGTATTCTAATAGGTTTTGGAATTCACAGGGAAAACCAGCACTGAGTTTACACAGTTGCTTTATAGCTTGTTGAATAGCTCCTCCATCTTGGATTGATTGATTAGCATACAATTCAGCTACTTATGCTGTAATTAGCATGCCATGGTGTTTACCTTGTTTGAGCAGCTCTGCAATCTGTGTAGAGTCACTTACTAAATACAAAACTGTGCGCTACCTGAGATGCACACACAATGTAAGCAGACTATGTAGGGTTTATTGAATCTGCCCAATAGTCTATATAATGTACGGAGAACATTTAGTTCGACCCCGGTCTATTCTGTGCGATACTACCCTATTACCTAATGAATACTTAATTTATTAAAATGTGATTCTTATCTGTTTTTTCACCAAGACAACTGTATAGTGGATTAATGATCTTTCCCACTGGTTTAATCAAGAGGAAATTACTTTGTTGGTGTATCTCTGATAAATGAGATCTACAGATTACATCACATAATTTTAAACCTTTCTTTTCTACCTCTCTATTATCTTTATTTCCCCAAGCATAGCTAATTCGTCTGTAATATAATCATTATGGTTATATCCATCAGTTAAAGAAAGTTACATCCAGTGTATGGCTTACTATCAGCAGTGTCACTGCATTTCAAAAGTACGATCAAGTAGAAAACTGTGAGAATTGTTCAGAAAATGAAACTTGTGCTGCAAGCATCTCCAGACCAAGCACTTTCACAAAATGCCCACAAAACCTCCCTAAACAATATCAACAGAACTGAAGCATCATGAAGCAATGTAACCAGAAACACAAATATAAAGGAAAGACAAAGGAAATTATCAAGTCAATCCCTATACAAATGTTTAGCAATATCTCATATAATATTAATATTATGGCTATTTCATTAATAAGACATAAGTATCATATTTCATCTCTGTACTACTTAATCTAAACTTCACTATTCATTTATTGAGTGAAGTCATTTCTTACCTCAGGCTTACATTACTTCAATTCCATGTTGAAGAGTGTTACATCAAGTGCACCCATTGCTATCATACACACAGTACCATTTCAAGAGTTCAGGCAAGTGGAAAATCATTAGAGCAGGAAAAGCTGTGATAAAAGAGACATATTATATATCGTTGTGTTCTTAGTGTTAGGAAACCATGTATTCCCACAGAATATGTATGCGATCGCTATTATTTTCAATCATTTCCACCAAGTGTGACCCAGTAATCTTATCCACTATATTGCTTTCAATGATATTAACAAAACTGAGATGTCATGAAGTGATGTAACCAGAAGTGAACACAGATATAGAAGAAAGAAAAAAGTTAACAAGCAAATCCGTGAATAAATGTTTAATAAGTTCTCAGCTATAATATTATAGCTACTGCATCAATGAGTCATTAGTACTACTGCTTAGGCTAAACTTCAGTATTTATTTAAGTCAAGTCACTTCTTATCCCAAACTTTTCTGTAGGAGTAAATAAATTAGTTAATTTACTTCTGTTTTTGTTGTCATTAATTTTGAGAAGAAGTTACTCTTAGAGAAATAAGAAAAATATTCTCAGATGTGTTATATGTATCATACTTTAAAACAATGACTTCTAAAGCATATAACAGATACAGCTTCATGTTTTTTTTCTTTTCTTTAGAGTATTTTGAGAGGGAAATGTGTTTTGTTTCTTGTATGACCTGTCATTTCCATTGTATTTTTCTGACTACATTTTAATTTTAATCATAGAGAAATCAATTTCTTCTTGTAGAAGAGACCAAATGTTTTGTTTCCTGAACTGTACTAAAAATCCTTTCACCTGTGAAATGGAATATTTTGAGCATTGTTAGAAATAAACGATGAGACTTTGAATTATTATGCGTTTAATAGCTGTTTATAATTTCTTTCTTTCTAATGTTTTTAGCTGCATAGCAATTGCCAAAACTTAAAATGTTCTGACCTATATTTAGTGGAGCTTTCAACCATACAGACTTTAGCATGAGTTTTTTTAATCTAAACAAGGCATAAATTTCACCACTGTGGATCTTGGGGCAGAATTTGGATTTGTAGGAATGGATTTTCCAGTTGCTCTATAAGTTCTCTAAATTCCTAAAGAAAAACATTCCTGTAATTTTGATGTTTGAGGAATCCATGGTGTAATAAATGAGACCATGTTCTCTCCTTCTGATTTTTCAGGTAAAAAAAATCTCACAGTACACATTCTTTCACTGTTTTCTAGATCTTCATCTTTATTTATAAGCCAATTGTTTTGTCTTAAGACGAATTCTTACTGGATTTCTTCTTCTTCTTTGACTCTGCCATCCAAATCATTTTGTGCAGTTTCCTTTTCCTGTATAGTCGCATCTCGACTCTGTCATGTTTTTTAACATTTTAGTTTGTTTGTAATTAGTTTCCTGTAGTATGTTGAGTTTTGACTGGAAATTGTCAATTTTAAAAGTTAGTTTTCTTGAAGAGAGTTTAAAACATGTTAAAGTTCTTTTTTATTATTCATCTCACCCAAAGAAGATATGAATGAATTCATCTGAATTTTTTTTGTGTATAATTTTTTTTTTGTGTAGAAGTTGTGAGAAGAGTTGACTAAAATATTACTTCTTCAAAATTTAAAAATCACCAAATTTCTCTATCCTGTTTGAGAAATAAATTAAGCTAAAATTAAATTATTTTCCCCGTTTCTTAGTTATTAAATTATTAACTGCAGAACACAGCAAAGAAGCTGTTACTCTTCTGACATCTTGGCTCTGCCCCCCACTGCTGTTATGTAAACAACCACCATATCTAAATAAACCTCTCAGAAGCACACTTAGATCAGAACAGAACATTGTGTAGAATGACAAAAAAAAAATCTACAACCACCCACGATAAACATGTCACATGATTTGTACAGCTTCCAACATAACAATTTCACAGAAAAGAAGTTTCAAAGTACAGGGTTCATTTATGTCCAGAGACAGGTTACATAGGAGAGACAGGCCATTGAGTCAGGATGAATGCCCATAGACACACAGTTGCAAATAAAATGACTGACAAGTCAGTTTTCCCAGTCTGATCATTCTGTATCAGAGATGACAGTTATGGTTCTTAAAGGTAATTTCTGCACACCTTTGGAAAGAAGAACAATGGAGATTAAGTCAATTCAATTTTTTAATCTGATAGTCAGTGGTGTGAACCTGGCTACTGGTTTTATGAGACACTATAATACCTAAGTTTTCATTTTGAGCTTCTAACAGTGGACATAAATAAGGAATACTGACTATAAATAATTAGTGATGAATTTACTCTGAATTCAAACTGTTGAGCATTTCAGAATATTAATAGTAATTGTTAAGATTGCTGGGGTTTATGTTTTAGAACCTATATTTATTCATGACAAGGAAATAGCTATAGACAATAAGGCTTAATATTCAAACATTTTAACAATATAACAAAATGTTATCAATTTCTGCTGATCTGCAGAACCTTGGATTGACACAGCAACACCATTTTCTTTTCTGTCTCTCATTTCTTTCACACACACACACACACACACACACACACACACACACACACACACACACACACACACGCACGCACACGCACACACACATATGTGTGTGTATGTATATATATATATATATATATATATATATATATATATATATATATATATATATATATATATATATATATATATATAATTGGGGTAGTGCCTTAAATTGTAGTAGAAGTCCAATAGTGAGTGAGACAATTATTCCTGCTCCAGTTTGTGCTTCAGTACTTTTATATTCAGCTTATCATTTACCTGCTTAAAGTTCCATATTGTGTCTGCCTCATCACCCACTAACACATAGGATCATAATAGGCTAATGGCCCAGTGGTCCTTTGCATGCCTAGCAAAGAGTTTATCCCCAAAAAGAAACCTTAGTCAGCACTGTCACCCTTGTCAATGAGGGACACAGGTGGAACCCTGGGATAAATTTGTGGTTTTCCATCCATCCATCAAGGCTGTGCTTGAAGAGGGTCAGCAAGGTGCTCTGTTTGACATGTATGGGAAGTCTATTCCAGAGACAGGGCAGCCTCTGAGATACAAACCTGTCTCTCCAGCAGGTTTTGTTGATGTCGCAGATTAGATTCAGGCCTTTTGAGAGGGTAGTGCATGAGGAGGTAGACTTACGGATATGGAGCATCTCTAGTAGGGCAGAGTCCGAGATTGCCTTGTAGGTGAGACACAGATCACCCCTGAGGAATATGTACGATAACGAGTAAAGTGATAGTGATTTGTGTCTGTCTGCATAGGTGTTTGAGGCCATCGATTCTCTTTTTGAGGTATTTTAGTGGCTTTTCCAGTTGATGCAGATGTTTGGAGAGGTACATCCTAAACGGGGCATTATGCTCAATTATTGGTCTAATGAGGGAGGAGTATAGAGAGATAATAACCTCCTTTTTCTCTGGATGCAATCCTTTTACTTATGAGATGAACCAATTAAAAGGCTTTTTTGACCACTGCCGCTACATGATGATTGAATGTGAGGTTGTTATCAATCTGAGTGCCCAGGTCTCTCACCACAGGCTGTGTGCTTAGGGAATTGCCATTGATGTGGTAATCAGTAGGGGTCATGTTTTTGCTGAATGGTATGATGATACTTTTTTTACATTTAGTTTGAGGCCATGACTTTGGGATCAGTCATTAGTTGCTGTCAGAGCCTCTTGCAGTATGTTAATATAATTTGGGGAGTCAGTGACAGCATGTGTGAATGGGCATGCCTTCATTGAAGGTTGGGCATCAAGCTGGCACCTCAGCACCGTAAAAATCTACTGCCAATCATTAGTGGACCGGAGTTCCACTGTGGCGACCCCTAACCGGGAAAAGCAGAAAGAAAAACAAGTGACAGCATCCAACTTACAGTCGTCTACAAACTTGGTCAGCCAGAGGCCTTTTTTCTTTGCCTGGACCTCTGAGAAATAGATGCCAAACAATAGGGGTCCCAGGACAGATCCCTGAAGAACTCCAATAGTGATAGGTCTGCTATCGAAGGTGGAGGTGCCTATTTTGACTTTGAGGGTCCTGTCAGTGAGCCATTTGGCTACCCACCAGATGAGACAAGGATTTACGCCAAGTTGTGTTAGCTTTTTGATGATGCTTGAGTGGGGGTATTGTATCAAAGGCCTTGGCCAAGTCAAGGTAAGCTGTATGCACTGGCTTTCCCTCATCCAGGGCCTTGGTGACAGTCTCAAAGATGTCAACCAGGTTCAACAGGCAAGATCTGGCCTTGACAAATCCAAACTGGATAGTGTCAAGTGCTTGGAGATTGCCTATGACCTTGTTTATGAGATCCATAAAAATATGCTCCATGGCTATACAGATCAGACTTGTCAAGCTAATGGGCTGATAATTTCCAGGGTCAGTAGTGGCACCACTGATGACAATGGCAGTTCTCCAGTCTTTCAGAAAATTTAACATTAAATTAAATTTTCTGGACGAGCTCCAGTATTGCCTTTATTTGATTGGATGCCTCTGTAGCTACCTTGTTATTTCCAGCACAGAGCTACCCCCACCTAGTGTCCTTTATACAAGACTTGGAGTTGTGTGGAACTGTAAGTAACTTGCTTTTCATCAAAAAGGAAAGAGAATTACATTATTTTAACTATTTCAATTCTGCATAGACATTTAAGTCACACTTACAGTGATCTGTGAGGTGATACTACATTTTACTTTTCTGTTCTGTTCCATCTGATTTCATTTTTAGTTTGTTCTGGGGCAATATTCTTGCATTTTAGTTAGTAGTTGTGGGAAGATTGTATTTCTGTATTATTTTGCACTTTTATTTCTACAAGTAGAATTACATGTAGAAACTATCTGTATTTTATACCCTGGTGGGCCATAGTCTTATAGTTTAATTCACAGCTGTGGCTGAACTATGTAGTACTACTGCCAAATGTGTGCCTTAGTCATTTATTACTTCATTTTTTCCATTAACAGTGTTACTGGTAAATTTCTGCATAATCTGGTGCCTTAAAGTGTGCTACAAATTCAATAATAAGATAATTGTCCTGCTCCAGTTTGTGCTTCAGTGCTTTTATATTAAGCTTACTGTTTACCTGCTTAAAGTTGCATTCATTTTCTGCCCCCTCCCCCACTAACACATTAAGCTAAAGTTTCTGAAAGAGCTCCAATATTGGCTTTATTAAACTGAAAGCCTCTCTAGCTAGCCTGCTTGTTCTAATCAACCCTCCCACCATATTGCTGATGTTGTTTTATAAAGCTGCATCTCTGGACTCCGTCTCTTATGATAATCTGATTTGCAAATTCCCTCCCTCCCCTTTTTCATTGCTATAGACTGTTGTATGAGCTGTTTATGTACTCTTTCCGCATATTTTTCCATAGATCCATAATACTGAGAGCCCACCCAGCAAACCAGTACTGCTCTTGAGTAAACTTCATTTACTACGTATTGTTTCCTGCATATTTTCCTGAAGCTCAGGAAAGCTTGGAGTCTAGCCTGCATTCCAGATGTGTTCTACTTGCATCCAGTGCCATCCAGGCAAAATAAAGTACTTTTGATTGCAAAATCTCATTTCAGTTATTTTGAGTGACCTCTACTATTTCCTATTTTATGTATGCATTTCACTGGATTTTTTTGTAAAAAAAAAAAAAAAACACATTGCTCTTCCTCCCATTGCTTATTCCGTGAGGCTATCTTTAAATTACCTTTAGCAAGGGAGTGGTTTGGAATAACACACTTGTGGGTCTCTTCTACTGTGTTTTTACATTATGAGGACTGTTTTTTTTCATTTTGTGGCAGGAGGTGTTGATGTGTTGTAACCAAGTTGGGAAATACACAAAAGGATTCATAGTGTAATAATTTTATTGGCAAAAGACTCGTTATTTAGTTTTAATTTTTTTCTTTGCTGCTATAAATTTTGCATGTTTGTTTGGGATAGCACTGCCTGTGCAGTAGCAAGCAGCTAGAAAGCAGATTTTTTTCCCTGTAGAATGGTCCACAAAACTGTGATCTGTAAATGAGCAATATAGCACAAATACCTTGTGTGCCAACAGAGCAGCTAGTTGGGCCTCGAGTGACAATACCTAGATTTAGTAGAATTCAGTTGTTGTTGTTGTTGTTGTTGTTGTTGTGTCTTTCGGCTTTTCCCGGTTAGGGGTCACCACAAAGGAACTCCGGTCCGATAATGATTGACAATAGATTTTTATGTGCCGAGTTGCCAGCCCTGACGCACAACCTTCAACGAAGGTACGCCCATTCACGCATGTCTCCACACAGAAGACGCTTTAGCTGAGAATCGAACAGGATGTCTTACTGTGAGGCGACAGCGCTACCGCAGCACCACCACCGCAGTTATTTAGTAGAATTGAGTATTGGGTAAAATTAAAGTTAGTAGAATTTAGTACTGTTTATCATAATCTGCACCAGTAAAGCACCCTTATTAGTCTGCACCAACAAAGCAGGCTGAATAGCATTCTAATCCCAGTATACCATCCTCTTGTAGCTCACAAATCAAAAGACTGGACAGTAATGTTATGCAGTTTCCTAACTTCTCTGCAGCCAGCTTGGTGGATATGGGCATCTTGAGACAATGTAGCAACTGTCTCATGTTTATTGACAACCACTTAATCCTTAAAGAAACAGACACAGTATGCAAGAGGTGTACTTACACAATGACACTGGAAGCTAACTCTCGCATACAAGTGCACATCAAATTGTTGAAACCATGCACACAACACTGACCTCACTTAGCAAACAATACACACATAGACTAATGTATGCTGAGGCACATAAAAGCAATCAAGATCATCTAGACTATTTGTTGTCAAGGCTATGCCTCGGCAAACCCAAGAGCACTCAGAAAAAACGACACCTAACACCACACATACTATCACTCTCAGTGAAGCACCCAATACTACAAGCCCTAAGGAAAGCAAACACTCTTCCCAGGAGTCTTGTTGTAGAGGACTCCATTGTAAGATGTACTGATGCCCCTATAACCAGGCCAAACAAGGAGAAGATAAGTGTTAGTTTCTTATCTGGAGCCAGGATCCACCAAATCATGCTTGCACTCAAGTCACTACATCACAGATACAACACAGATTCCATCATAATCCATGTAGGTGTAAATGACCTGAGATGTACTTCCCTGGACTATATGAAGAGACACATTATGGAGATTTTTGGGTAATGTGTCTCAGACTAGTATAAGGCTAGCAGTGAGCAACATATTACCATCACCAATTTAATGTCACAATATGAGCAAAAAATGATGGATTTCAACAACTGGCTGTCTTTCTGGTATCATTCTAAGGGCATCCAGTATTTGTCATCATGGAAGGACATGGTAAGTAGACCATGTTGCATTGCCAAGAATGGTCTGCATCTCTCCCCTAGGCTTTCAAATATTAAACTTTATCCACCCCATAGTGCCTTTTTTAGTAAATGCTAAACTGACAAACCTACCAACATAGCAAAATCAACTCAACTGTTCCTCAAGATGTTGCTCAATGCCAGGATCCTTTATAAAATAAAAAAATGACACTCCCTCCAAGCCCTCCTCACACTCAAGAATAAAGACATCTATGCATTTACAGAGACATGATTTAAAGCATCAGCAGAGTACCCTGGCAGTGCAAGGTTTCAGTACCCTCCACACTTTTAGACTTGTATCTGCACAGACAAGGGCTAAAGGTGGAGGTGTTTGAATATACATCAGTAACATGCATATCTCTAGGTTGGTCAAACAGGACTATGTGCTGGAGTTACTCCATGTGCATATCACTGCAGACAAAATCCCATACCATATCATAGCTAGGTACAGGTCACTCTCCATGTCCCAAGAATCTCACAATGCATACTTGGACCTACTTGAGAGATTTACAATTCATATTAACACCCCACTCATCCCTCTATAGAATGTGAATCCTACACAGCCTCAAATCTATAAGGACAGAAATTTCTGGATTTTGTAAATACAAACACCCTTGACCAAATAGTGAATATGTTGACTAGATGCTCCAATATACTGGACCTCATGCTCAAAAATAT
Source organism: Protopterus annectens (assembly GCF_019279795.1). Lineage (NCBI taxonomy): Eukaryota > Metazoa > Chordata > Ceratodontiformes > Protopteridae > Protopterus > Protopterus annectens. Next base: position 1,743,591,897 of record NC_056741.1, on the reverse strand, counting down.
GAGAGAATGCTGCACTCCTTGTAATGTCTCATCCTCCCTGGTAAGGTCCTACATAAAGCTGTCTCCTTCAAACTCAAAATCATCTGTTATCCCGTTAAAATCAGTAACAGAAACTGTACAAAGGCAAATTACCTGTTATCAAGTGATGTTTTTTAAAACTCAATGAACTTCCAAACCCTGAGAACACAGCATCCTATGCTGATTGCTCTCAGAAATTCTCTACAGCCATATTAATGGCTGTATAGAGGCTGCTGTACCTAATAGAAGTAAACCCAGGACTAGCCCCAGAAACACACTGCCCTGGTGGTATCCCGAACTGAAAAGGATATACAACAAAAGGAAAAAAAATATGGCAAAATTCAGGAAGGGTAATTTCCATCAAAATAAAAACTCTCAACGAGGTAAATAGGGAATTAAGAGGGCAAATTGCATCAAGCAAAGACAACTTTGAGATTAAGATAGTCTCCCAGGGGACAGATAACCATAAGGCCTTCTCCAGCTATGTCAGAAACTTCAAGGGTAGTACACAGCAATATGCTGAACTGGTGGTTAATTATGCCACATTCACTGAGCCTGATGATATGTGAAGCTGCTAGAGGACAAATTCAGTTTCAACTTTACTCACCCTCTCCAACCCCCACCCCAGAAAAAAAATACCCTCAAACATAATTCCTCCAACTAAAACTAAGGAGCATGTACTGGCTGCACTCACTAAAGCTAAGAGCACAGCCTCAATGGGCTTTGATAACATCCCAGGATGCCTCTTGAATAGCCCAAAATATGACTTATTCAGACACCTGGAGTCATTATTTAACTATATTCTGAAAACTGTCTTTGTACCACATGAATGGAGGACTGTGATGGTTATCCCCTTCATAATAGAGGACCTAACAGATCCTGGAAACTGCAGACCCATTAGTCTGACTAGTTTTAATTGCAAAGCTGTAGAAATTATCAGCAAGGACATAGGAGGCCTCCAGAGATGGGATCCATACCAGTTTGGGTTTTTTAAAGGAAAGTCATGCTTACTGAATCTGGTAGACTTCTTTGAAAAGGTCACTAAGGAAATGGATGAGGAAAAATGGTTCATAGTTCCTACCTAGTTCTGGCTAAAGCATTTGACACAATACCCAACTCAGGCATTGTCAAAAATGTTATGGAACTGGTTATAACCTCTTTATAACATGCTGGATAGCTAGCTGGCTCACTGATAGGACCCAGGAGGTTAGAATCAGTGAGGCCACCTCCACAAAGAGCTCAGTCACTAGTGGAGACCCTCAGGCTCTGTGCTAAGCCCACTACTCAAGAGAAGAAGGTAAACACTTGCACCACACCACACTCATCACATAGTCCCATTAAACCTACACCACCAAAATCCACACATAGAAACACAAAAACATTCATGGAGGCTCTCAATAATAATCTGTTCAAGCAACAGAGACCTCCAAAGCAGAAAAGCAAGCAAACTCCACCCCCAAAACAACCCAAATCACACATAGCCCACAGACTCAGTGTGCCACTCAACAACAGCCCATACGGCAAAACAGCGTACCCAACACACTAGTCATAGGTGACTCTATAGTCAGGCACACTGATGTCCCACTCACCAGACTAAACAAAGAGAAGGTTACTGTCAGCTGCCTGTCTGGTGCCAGGATCTGCCACATAACCCATGCACTCAGGTCACTCCACAACAAGTACAAATATGACTCTGACATTGTCCTTGTTGGTGTGAATGATATGAGATGTACCTCCCTAGACTACATGAAAAGAGATGTGGAAGAGCTCTCTGATCTTCTAGCCCAGGCAGGTATGACTCTAGCCCTGAGCAGCATGCTGCCATCACCCAGAATGATACCGCAGTACAAGGATAAAATGATTGACTTCAACAATTGGCTAAGCTTCTGGTGTTATTCTAAGGGGATCCAGTATCTGTCTGCCTAGGACGACATGGTCAACAGACCATGATGCCTTGCCAGAGATGGCCTACACCTATCACCCCTGGGATTCTAGATACTGGCTAAGGCTCTTGCTGCCCCTATAGTGCCTTTTTTAGGGAAGGTTCAAATGACAAATTCACCACTGTAACAGGAACAGGCAAGCAAAAATTGAGGGTAATGCTACTCAATGTTAGAAGTCTAAATCTCAAAATGCACTCCCTTGAGGCACTCCTTAAAATGGAGAACATCGATATCTGTGCAGGACTGAGACCTGGTTCAAGGCTCCAGAGAGCACCCCTGCATTACCAGGCTATAACGTATACCACCCTTTTTGGCCAACTAACCTGGAACATAACAAAAAAGGCAGAGGTGTGTCCATATTCATTAAGGATACCTACACCTCCAGGCTAGTTGCTCAGCATAATGCATCCGAGGTTATCCAAGTGCAACTAACTCTGGGCAAAACTGTAATCCAAATTATAGCTTGCTACAGATCCCTCACCATGCCCCAGGATTCCCATTCCTCTTTTCTTGATATACTGGCAAATATTAGGGTTCAACCAAACACCCTAATCTTCTTCTTTCAGTTTTTACCGGTTAGAGGTCGCCACAGCAAATCACCTGTTGGCTCATGATTGGCAGTGGAGTTTTACACTGTTGAGTTGCCAGCCCGGCACCCAACCTTCCACAGAAGGCACACACATATGCACACTCATGCCTAGGGCCAATTTAGAGTAACCAATCCACCTACAGCATGTCTTTGGGATGTGGGAGGAAACTGGAGCACCCGGAGGAAACCAACACCACCACAGGGAGGACATGCAGACTCCTCACAAAAGGTACCCCAGCTGAGGATTGAACCGGAGAACCTCTTGCTGTGAAGTGGCAACGCTAACCGCTGCACCACCATGGCCACCCAACCAGGCACCCTAATTATGGGCGATTTCAACTACCCCACCATTAACTGGGAAAACTACTCATATAACAAGTCCTTCACTCAACACTTTCTGGAATTCATAAATTCAAATGCCCTGGCACACCCCCACCAGGGGCAACAATATCCTAGACCTAGTCATTAACAACATGAGTGACCAGAGTTCCACACCTGAAGTCAACTCCTCATTGGTCAGATCCAACCATAAGCTAATCACCCTAGATATCCACATCCCGCCCCCACCCCCTGTTAAGGAAATCATGGTAAAAAATTTCTCCAAAGCCAACTTCATGCTTCTTAAGACAGAAGTGGTGAACTTCATGACACACATGCAGATGGGAAATACAGTTATGACTGCTGAATCCTACGCAGATGCACTCTATAAGCACTTACACGAGTTCATGGATCGTGCTATCCCAAACAGAACCAAGATGCTATCCTCCAAAAAATGAAGCCAATCTGGTGGTCCCCTGCCATAAACAAACTACAACAGAAGGAAGAAACTGTTGCAAAAGATAGTAAAATCAGATGAGTGGAGGAGTTCCCTGGTCAGCCTCAGTAAGAAGCTGAGATCCCTTATAAGAACCTCCAAAGCTATCTATGAAAACAAAATCACCACTGATTCTAGGGACAACCACAAAGCATTCTATAGCTATGTCAAGAATCTCAATGGCAACACCCAGATCTGCTCTGAGTTACAGCACAATGGCACAAAAATTACAGAACCAACTGATATTAACAACGTCCTGGCAGATAGGTTCAGTGCTAACTTTACCCCCCCCCCTCACCCCCTAAAGGGCCCATAACTCTACAAGATGAATGCAGAATCCCTGTAATCACAAGTACGCAGGTAAAAGCTGCACTCTCTAAAGCCAAAAACACAGCATCCATGATACCGGACAACATCCCAGGCTGCATTTGACACAAACATCAGAACGAACTGGCTCCCCACCTAAGCACCATGTTCAGTCATAGTCTCACATCAGGCTTTGTGCCCACTGAATGGCGCACAGCAGCAGTTATCCCAATCCACAAAGGGGGAGTCACCACTGATCTCGGGAACTATCACCCTATTAGTCTGATGAGCCTGGTCTGTAAGGCCATGGAACATATCATCATGGAACTCATAAACAAAGACATTGGTAACCCCTAAACCCTGGACCCCATGCAGTTTGGGTTTGTGAAAGGCAGATAATGCCTCCTGAACCTGATCAACTTCTTTGAGGCAGTCACCAAAGCTGTAGATGAGGGTAAGGTGGTTCACACAGCCTATCTTGACCTTGCCAAGGTTTTGATGCCATCACCCATTCTGGAATTATGGCTAAAGTCAATAAACTAGGTATAAATCCCTATGTCACAAAATGGGTTACCAAGTGGCTCACTGACAGAACCCACACTGTAAAAGTTGCACACTCCAAATCTGACTTCAAACCAGTGACAAGTGGAGTACCACAGGGTTCAGTCCTGGGACTTCTCCTATTTGGTATCTACTTCTCTGAAGTACAGGCTAACACAGAAGTCTTTGGCTAATGAAGTTCACACATAACTGCAAACTAGGAGCTATAGTTGAGTCCCCAAATGATGTGGACATCCTACAGAAGGGCCTCACTGAAACAGATGCCTGATGTCACAGCCATGGCCTCAAGCTTAATGCCAAAATGTGCAGTCATCCACTTTGGTAAAAACTCTGTACCCATGAACTACCACATAGGCGGCAGTCTACTTAATGCCGAATGTATGATAAGACGCCCAGGAACCAAGGTGGACACTAGTCTCTCCTTTGATAATCACATCACCACAGTAGTCAGGAAATCCTTCTACGTGGCACACCTCATCACAAAAGGGTTCTCATCTAGGAAAAAAGAGGTCATTGTTCCCCTCTACTCGACTCTCATCAGACCCATTATAGAGCACAATGCCCCTTTTGGAATGTACCTCACAAGACATCTGCAGCAGCTGGAAAGGCCACAGAAGTCAAAGAATCGATCATTTTTACTCATACGGTGGCATCGTCCTTAGTGATGATAATATGCTGCTCACTGTTAGGCTTATATTAGCCTGAGACACATTGCCTAAAAGCTCCATAATGTCTCTCTTCATATAGTCTAGGGAGGTACATCTCAGGTCATTTACACCTACATGGACTGTGATGGAATCTTAGTGGTACCTGTGGTGTAGTTACTTGAATGCATGTGTTATTTGGTGGATCTTGGCTCTAGATAAGCAACTAATAGTTATCTTCTTCTTGTTCATCCTGGTTAGAGGGGCATCAGTATATCTTACTATGGAGACCTCTATCATGAGAATCCTGGGAAGTGTGTTTGCTTGCCTTAGGGGTTTTAGTGTTTGGTGCTTCACTGAGAGTGATAGTTTGTGTGGTGCTGGGTATTGTTTTTCTGAATGCTTTTTGGCTTGCTGAGGCATAGCTTTGACAGTAGGTGGCCTAGTTGATCTTTGTTATTTAGGATGATTGCTTTTACGTGCCTCAGCATGTTATTCTATGTGTGTGTTGTGTACTATATGAGGTCAGTGTTATGTGTATGGTTTCAATAACTTGATGTGCACTTGTATGCAACAGTTTAGCCTCCAGTTTCATTGTGTAAGTACATGTCTCACATAATGTGTCTTTTTCTTTAAGGAGTAGGTGGTTGTCAGTAAACATGAGATGATTGCTACATTGTCTTAAGATGTCCATATTCATATAGCTGGCTACAGAGAGGTTAGAAAACTGCATAACCACAATGTCCAGTCCCTTGATTTGTGAGCTGCAAGGGTATGATGCATTGGGATTAGAAGGATATTAAGGGTGTTTTGTTGGTGCAGACATAAGGGTGCTTTACTGGGGCAGATTATCCTAAACAGTGTTAATATGGACAAACTGTGCGAAAACCATGGCTTAAAACTCAACACCAAGAAATGCATTATAGTACCTTTTGGGAAGTTTACCTCCCTGCGTAACTATGTCATCAATAAAACACCCTTAAAAGTTGATTCACTAGTCAGGATATGGGCAACTCATGTAGTTGGTAACCTAGCCTTTGAACAACATGGTTCCAAGGTAGAAGAAAATACTTCTGTGTTGCTCAACTTAAAAGCAAAGGCATGACATCTAGGTGTAGACAGGTCATCATACCATTGTACTCAGCCCTCATCAGACCCATCATAAAGTATAATGCCCCCTTTGGTAAGTACCTGACAAGTTGCATGCAGCAACTGGAATGTTCACAAAGGTTCCTTACAAAAAGAATACAGGGAGTAAGCACAATGTTCTACTCTGATTGCCTCAAAGCCCTGTCTCATTACTCGGTATCACACAGACTTGTGAGACGTGATATTTGTCTGGCATAAAAGGCATTCCTTGACCCTATTTTGATGAACTTTCGCACATCCATAAAACAAACAGCATCAGAACTACTAGATTAAAAGACCTAAATTTTGCTTACGACATAACTAGGACATGTTTGACAGACAGATATATTTCTCAGAGAATTCACATTTTCTGAAAATGCTCTCCATTCATTTGAATCAGAGTTCCTTCTTATTCCTCTTTAAGTGCAACTTGGACTAATGGATGGGTAATTGGAAATTCACCCCTGGTCTGGCTCCTACTTCTCTGATGGGCAGAGGTAGTCAGTAAATCATCCCCTATATAAATCAAGTTTGAATTGAATGGCTAGGCTTATAGGGGTCCTAGTGGCCCTTAGCATAGTATGCACCTATAAACCTATCAATATTGATCGATTTCAGGCTCATTCCAGATGAAATGCAAAACATTTCACAAACCAAAAATACAGAAATGTAAGCAATAACAGAGTAGTTTAGACTAATTACATAGCAAAAACTGCATATCTATATCTATAGCTATTTATCTATCTATCTATCTATACACACACACACACACACACACACACACACACACACACACACACACACACACATACACATATATATGTATATATATATATATATATATATATATATATATATATTAGGTTTACCTTCATAAGGTTGAAGTGCACATCTGTGATAGCCAGATGTGTGAAAGCACGATTTCAAAAGTTCGTAATAATGAACTATGAATTGATGAAGTCACAAATGAGCAAATGCCAGTGTGCATTCGCTCATGTGGATTTGGCATTCTGAGTTGAGATCGCACTACAGTGGAGATCAGAACATGTATCCCTTCTCTCACTGTAGTGTTATCTCGGATGTTAGTATATTAAATTAGCAGTGGGCATGGGGGGAGCAGGGAGGCTTACTCCTCCTGCATAACGGTGTTTGGACACATTCAAAAATGTCAGGTGTTTTGAAAACATTTGACATTCCCAGAATGTTGAATTTGTTTTTTAGCACTTTCAGTGTTTTTAACATTCAAAAGTGCAGTTTCCGACCTTTAGAGTCAGATATATGATGAGTCACAAATGTTGTTTGCGATGTTGTAAAGGTAAACCATATATTACATACACACTCACAAATACACACACACACACACACACACACACACACACACACACACACACACACACACACACACACACACACACACACACACACACACAAACACACACACACACACACACACGGACAAACATTCCAGTGAATAAGCTTGTGCAATGTACAATCAAGCAAAGTGTAATGTACAATATATACAACAGTTTCTGAAGTGGGTCATTCTTCACTGAATCTTGAGAGAGAATGAGAGGATAAGAGACTTGGAAAGGAGATAGGTTTGGTGATATGTCCTGTGTTGAAGCAGGAACACTTGGCTTGGATGAAGAAGTGCTTTTTGAGTTGCATTCTGAGTTTGGAAAAGTGTTGATTTCCTTAATGTTGATGGGAAGATCTTGCCAAAGAGTAGATACCTGAGAGGAAAATGCATGTGCAGTGCTGAGGAGTTTGGTTCTAGGAGTAATGGCAGTTGGTGTGGCTTGTGAGTAGTATCTCAGGTTGTATGGGGAGATTTTTTGTGAAGACTAGCTGCAAGAGGAGTAAATGTGTGGACTTGGAATAGTTTGTAGAGTTGGGATCCTAAAAGAAGGCTAGATCTTTGTTTAATGGGTAGGCATCTGGCTTTTTCTAGGGAGATGCAGTGATGCTAACTGAGATGTGAGGTTGCAATGAATTGACAGATGCTGTTATTGACAGTGTGGACTGTCACAATGTTTTTCTTGAAGGCACAAGCAAAAATTGGGACCCCATATTTCAGTTGACACAGGAGACCTCCTTAGCCAGTGGCTGCTCTAGTTGGTTGGGATAGAAATGGGGAGATCTTTTTGGCCCAGATGAGGGGTGAGTTTATTTTGGCTCTCACTTTGTCTGTGTGGAAATGTAAATTTAGTGACTGATCAAGCCATAGTCCTAGGTATTTGAAGGTGAAGTTTGTCTCAATGGAATGGCTGTGTAGTTCAAAGATAGTTAGAGTTAGATGCTTGATGAACTTTCTGTGGAGTTTCAGACAGCATAGTTTTAGTCTTGGTGGGGATGAGAAGTAGTTTATGGTTTATGAGCCATTGGTAGAGGTCATGTAAGTCTGACTGGAGTTGGCATAGAATGTTGGTGTGAGAGTGACTTGATCTGTAAATGATAATGGCATCAGCATAGAGGATAAGTGGGAGATTGGGGAAATCACAAGAAGTTTGTTAATGAATATGGAGAAGAGGAGGTGGGTAAGCATGGATCCTTGTGGTACACCTTTAGTAAAGGTGCAGATTCTGATTGGGAAGATCCTGTTTTAACTCTGAAGTGTCTGCCAGTGAGGATGTTTTTAAATCAGGGAGCTGTCTCTGGACTGATAACAATTTCATTTAGTTTGTTTTAGAGACAATAGAGATCAAAGAGGTCAGATGTCTTTTTCAGGTTTATAAATAGGGCTCCTGTAAGAAGGCCACCATCAGAGTTTAGCAGGATGCCATCAGTTAGTGAGAAAGTGCTATCATGGTACTTCATCCAGGCCAGAATCCATGTTCTTTTGAGGACAGCAGGTGGTACTGCTGGCTATAGAGGGAGAGTCGGATGTGAACTATCCTTTCAAGAAATTTTCCCAGAACTGGGTGATTGATATTGGACAAAAATGAGAGGTATGTTTCAGACTGGTTTGCTTTGGGAGGAGATTAATTAGAGCAGTTTTCCAAATCTGTGTAATGATGTTTTATGTGAGACATAGACTATATATGTGGGTGAGAGGAAGGCATAGATGCTCTCTGCATTGACATATGAATCAGGGATTTATGTTGTCAGATCTAGGAGGGGTGGTAATGGAAACATTTTCAAGTAGAATAGAGACTTCTTTGGGATGTTTGCATTTGAAGTGGAAGGGGAGATGAATGGTGGTGGGGTGGACAATGCAAGATCTGTGGGAGGTGTGGAGTTTATTGATGGGAGATGCTGAATTCTTTAAGGAAATCCTCTGGAGAAAGTTTTGCTGTACCTCATGGAATGCAGTTTGTAGACAGGGTATAATGAGGAAGTTTTCTTCCTGCAAGTATTTTAACCTCTTTCCAAAAAGTGTTTGGAGAATGTAAGGGGTTATTTGTATCTTTGTTTGGAGACTTATTTTGTGCCTTTTGATGGACTTTTTGGCTAAGTCACACAAGACTATAACTGAGGTGCATTTGTCACTTGTGCCTGTTCTGTTTCTTTTTTTGCCATGCTTGGTTTCTTTGAGTTATGTTTGGGTTCAATGGATAGCCACTGAGTTTTGGTGGGTTTATAAAGTGGGAAGAATTTGTCTTGCAGCTGGAGTAGAAAGTTGGTTAGTCTTACAGGTGGTGTATAAGGGTCATGCAAGGAGAGTGTATGGTTCCACTTATGGGCTGTGAGAAAGGTACTGAGTTTGTTTATATTTCGCTGCTTTGGTTTCTGAAGGCTTTTAATATTGGTGGTAGTTTTATAGGATGGTTGAGAACTGTAAAGGTGATTTGGCAGTAGTCTCTTAGTGATGGTGCTAGAATGTTTATTTTGGTAATGAAGTCTGGTATGTTTGAAATAAGCAAGTTGAGTGTAGAGTGTTTGGAGGACCTGGGGTTAGGTCTTGGTTCTTTTTTGAGATCAAGGAAAGCTAGGTCTAGTAGGAAAGTGGCCATGTCAGATGAAAAAGGGCCAAAATAATTAAGGTTGAAGTCACCTAGAAGGATTATGTTATTATTTTGGGAACAGTTATTAAGGATATTAATTACAAGTGATCTGAATTTATTAAAAGAGCAGGGGATAGTAGATAGGCTGTAGCGATCAGCAGTGGTTTGCCTTTGTGAGCTGGAGATTTTAGAAGAATCCAGTTAAGACCAGAATCTGAGAAGGAGTTTCTTTGGACAGTGACTTTTGGGATTAAGTTATTTCTGTCAAAATTAGAAGGCCTTCATTTGATTGCTTGCCTGGTCTGGCATCATTGACAACCTTGCAGGAGGCCAGAAAGTGTTGGAAGTTGGAGGACTCTTTTTTGAACCAGAATTCTGTGACTGCTAAAATGTCTGGGTTGTGGTAGGAAATAAACCACTCATGTAGTCTAGCTTGTTTCTGATGCTATGTGCATTGAGGAGGGTGCAGGCCAGTTTAGGAAGGCAGTAGTTCTGATGTTGAACAAAGGGGGTTGTCAGGCTTGGTTTGGGTATAATGATACTCTTAAGAAGGAGTATAAAGATTATGGATGATAGTCTGAATGAGGTCTTTGGTGCTTTTAGGCAGATATAAAATGGTTTCTGAGTCTTCACAATCCTGATAGTGGTGAGCTGGGGAATTAGTTTCACATAATTACTGGGGGGTTGTGGTGGTGGTTTGTTGGTAAGGAAGTTGTGAAAGTAGAGGTAATTCATAGTGATATGATGGTTGTGCATATGTTTTATGAAGATGTTTGTTATTGGTAGTAGGGAGTGAGGGAGGTGAAGAGGAAAAAAACAGGGGTAGAACAGGGTAAGTTGTGGAAAGAGGGACATATTACTGATTGGATGTGTTCTGTGCCTGTGGGTGTGTTTTATGTCTGTACCCAGGAAGTTGTAAGTAAGAGTCAAGACTTCCAGTAATATTGTAGTTTGTTTTTCCTCTCTTTCTCTCAGTTAGCTTAACCACTACCTGTATAGTCAGGACTGGATCCAGAATAAAGCAACCTAGTCAGCTGCCTAGGATCTAGTGCTGGTTGGAGGGGAGTGGCAACACCATAAACACTGGTACAAAAAAAAAAAGAAAAAAAATAAGAAAAGAAAAGAAAAGAAAAATTAACTGTCCCACTATTGCACTTCCATCTACATCACCCAACCCAATTACCTGTTAGCTGCTCTAAGTTGATGTGTGATGCATAGTTTTAGGAAGTCTCTCTCTTTCTGTAATTGGCTGCATATCTGAACCAGTGAGAAGAGACTTCAGACATCTGCACTTCAGAATAACATTTTTTGCTTTGTTTTTGGCATGTCAGGCTGTTGGCTAATGCTGCCATATCTCATTTTGAGGGAAAGCTGCTGCTGTTTTCTCTGCTTTGTTACTGTGATTTTTGGGAAGCTGGAAAGCTGTTGTTTGCTGTTACAACTCCTGAGATGAAAGACATCTTTGCGAAGCTGTTGTACAATTGATCTATTCTGTGAAATGTTCTATTCCCCATTCACTTGTCTAGGTTGTGTTTAAACTGGGTGATAGATGGACTCAGCTTCGCATGGATGGGAAGCTTGTTCCATTGGAGGGGCAGTCACTGGAACACATATCTGTCTCTCCAGCATTTTTTGTTTATGTCACAGACAAAACTCAGGTCCCTAGACCTTGTATTGCTGGTACTCTTTGACTGAAGAATATGTAAAAGAGTAATAACTGTGGGATTTGTGGATACCTTGTACTCCAGTAATAGATCACTTCTGAGCAAACAATACGAGGCTGAGTAGAGGGAAAGGAATTTAAGGTACTCTGCATAAGGCAGGTTTGTTAACCTTGTATTCTTTTTGAAAGGAACCTTTAAGGTTGCTCTAGTTGCTGCATATGTCTGGTCAGGTACATACCAAAGGAAGCATTGTACTCTATGACTGGTCTGATAAGGAAGGAGTACAGTGGGATAATGACCTATTTGGACCTAGATGCCATGCTGTGACTTATAAGTTGTGCAACATAAAAGGATTTCCTCACCTCTGTGGCCACATGGTAGTCGAAGGCAAGGTTACTGTCTATGTGAGTACCCAGATCCCTGATGACTGGGTCGACTTTTAGGGGTGTATTATCAGCATAATAATTAGCTGAGATGGTTGATTTCAATTATGCATTTCTTAACATTGAGTTTAAGACAATAGCTTTGGCACCATTTATTAGTCAGAGACAGACCTTCTTGAAGAATGCTAGCGTCTGCAGGGGAGTCTTACAATTATCTGCAAACTTAGCCAGCCATACACCTTCAGCGTTTGTTCCCATTCCAAAGAAATAGATGTCAGAAAGGAGTGGGCCTGGTACCAACTCTGCTGGTGACTGGCCTCTTGGTGGTGGTGGTCTCACCTATTTTGACCTCCTGGGTCTTACCAGTTGGCTATCCAAGGGGTGATGAAAGGGTTTATACCTAAATTAGAGAACTTGTCTATAATGCCTGAGTGAGGTGCTGTATTAAAAGCCTTGGCCAGGTTGAGGTAAGCTGTGTGCAAGGTTTACCTTCATCCAGTGCTTAGTGACCCTCTCAAAAAAGTCCACCAGATTTAATAAGCATGACCTTTCTTTAACAAAGCCGAACTATGATGTATCAGTAATATATATAAGTACAACTGTAAATTCTTTTTTATAAGACCCATTGCTTCTACTACTATTGGAACTGTCTAGGTATCTTTCTTCCACATTGCCCTCATTTCTGCCAGCAAATTGTGATATTTTATGATTTTGTGTCTGTTTCTGCATAAGACACTGTAGTCACTGGGTGTAGCAATTTCAGTGACCAATGCTACTTTTGTCTTCTTTTCATGGACTGCTATATCTGGTTTCTTGCATCTATTTATTGAACTGTTGGTAATGGGTGATCCCATGTGGTATAAACTTCATCATTTTCTATAATGCTTTGTGGCTCATGTTTCCAATGTTTCTTATCTACTTCAATATTATAATGTTTGCCCAGTCCCCAAAGCAACAATCTTGATGGATTATTTTGCCTTTCAGTATACAGTCTTTATTCTGCTATTATTATATCACAACCAGCAACAAGATGTGCAACTGTTTCCAATTCTGTTTTACAAAACCTACATTTGTCTGTTTCTCCCACATGTTCAATGAACTTAGTAAACCAACATGTACATGTAGTCCACTATTTTGGGCCACCAATATTAACCTTTTGTCTTTTGGTTTAAATTCACCTCTCCTTAACCATTCCTGCATCTGATCCTGATCAACATGAGGTTGTTCCAAGTATGTGTATTTGTGTGCATGTTTAGACCCTTAGTCCTGTGAGGAAACATGGACTGTTCTAAAAGCTATAGTGTTAATTATTACAGTTTCAGATTTCTTGTTGTTCAGTACACATGGGCTAATTCGTATTGTTCAGAAGGCATGCACCAACCAGGAGCACTGTCTTATTGACTGGTTTATTCAGAGTCACTCTTGAGTGTGCTGTCCTTTGGATCACATGTTAAAACTGAGGTCCCAGCTGCCTGAGCTGGTGGTAGCTCAGGTGGATGTCAAATATCCCATAATACCTATTTATTAAAGAGTAAGGGAATTTCCTGGGAAGTTCTCTGGTGCCCTGGCCAAATTTCCTGTTGTCAGTATGACTACTTCCACTGAAGAGAGGACAGAGACCTAGTAGGTCTAACCCTATCAACAAAGAGTAAATACAAATAAATGATTTGGCCCTGTCCATACCACCATGGAGTACAGTACAATTTTACAGCCTCTTCCTGTTATTATACCCCAGTAACACTGAAAGAAACTGAATGCAAAAGGCAGCCATAAGATGCATTGACCCTCCTGCTCTGTCATGTATCTGGCAGGAACACATGGGTTAAAACAAATGCTGACAGAGAAAAGAGTACCAGATAATGCAAGATGCTATGTATGGTTGCACAAGCAGTCAGACAATTAGCTGTGCACCATAGTTGCCGTCCATATTTCCCCTTGATCAATTCATGAAAATGCAAAAAATGGCAAAATAACTGCTCACCCAGAAGACAAGAGGATGTACTGCACTGGATTATAACTTTTAATTTTGTTTCTGATATTTTAATACCTGGCACAAAGGAAAAATTAATCTCCCATAAATGATTTTCATACTATTTTGCCTGTCACTGTTATCTATTTCCTGTTCTATATATGCTTGCCAGTGGTGTCTCACACCTGTCATTCCCCTCTAAACAACAGGTGAAGCATGGGTTCTACAGAATGCTGCCTGATGCTCTGATGAATGTAAATTCATGCTCTGCCTTTTCCACTCAATGACTTCTCAGCATGAAACTCTTGTCAGAGAGCACTTCTAGGTAGGGCCCTGAGGACTGGTGGCTGTACAGAGACAGGGCTAATGCATCAAACTCTCAAATGCTGTTAGCATTTTGCTAAAAGAAGTCCTGGCAAGCAAAGCTTTCAACTCTTTCTGTAGCATGTAATGTGATTAAAATTGCAATGAATGCTGACTCCGTATGAACTTTTTGTCCTTTCAATTCATAAAGGCCTCACACTTGGTTATTCTTTTTTCTTTCCCAGCAAGATCTGCAAGCTCAGATTTTTTTTCTTTTTTATGCCCTACAGAACAGTGTGTCACAGCATACAGATATATCTCTCATTTTTCACGCCTGCCTAGAAAGAAATGCATTATATGTGTTCAAGGATGGAGGAAGAGGGTCTAAAACGAGAAAAATACAAAAAATAACATTAATGTGTTTATGTTGGTATGGATATCTGTATTTCTCTCTCTCTCTCTCTCTATATATATATATATATATATATATATCTATATATATATATATATATCTTTCTCTCTGTCTATATGTATATATATATATATATATATATATATATATATATATATATATATAAATACACACACACACACACACACACACATAGATACGTGTGTGTGTGTGTGTGTGTGTGTGTGTGTGTGTGAATACACGTGTTTACATGTGCGCGTGTTTATAAAGGAAAATACAGAAAATGGAAAAAAAGCACAGACAATGGCAGTAAATAAAGGCAAAACTGAGCAAGATGAATGAGAAAGACATTTAGGAACAACTTGCATGTCTTAAATATTATATAGATTAAAGCTTAGAATCTGCATTTTACCAGCTGTTGATCACGCTGTCTCTAAACAGGTAACAGACTGCATGCCATACATTGAGGTACAGTTTTTCTGTAATATCAGCGATGGATTTTAAGTGAACTGATGAAAGTACCACATCATCATACAGAATGCTTGAAAATGACCATCACATGGGAGGAGGGGTGCACAGAGGTTTCTTGCACACATCTGAAAAGCTCCCTTAACAAGGGAAGAGCCCCTTGTATTATATAAAGACATTTCCCGTGACAGAAGCAAACAAAATATCCCATGTCTGAGGCCATTAACTTTAGATGTACAGGATTATCTATTTTGGAAATCATACACCACAGGATTTAACAAACTCTGTGTAGGCATAGTGTAGAGCCTACATGGAATGTTACTGTCTCTGTGTATACGGTTCTTCCTTGGCAGCACACCATGCATATTAATCATGGCCCGTTGCCAAGGGAGAGCATTGCAACACTGTTATTGAATCAGTGTAGGAAGTGTAGTGCCAACTGTGTCCACAGATGAGTAAGACACTCCCTGCACTGTCCAATGGTATAATGTCAATTGTGTATTTAAGTGTTAAAAGTGTTTTTTTTTTTTTGCTTTTTTTTAAAATATTTTTTTAAATTCTTTTTTTAAAAAGCATATTTGCATAGAGCATTGCAAAGCACAGATACATGGCGCCAAGACACCTGCCAGACATCTAACAATAGAAACCGGATCCAATTAATTATTTATTTAAAGATCATGTTTAACCATAGCTGAGTGGGTTTGCTCTGCGTGGTGCAGTGCTCAGCAGTGTTTATAGGCAGCTGAGAGGTATATGTAAAGGTGTAGCTGAATTCTACATATCCTAGTAGCGAAATGGGTAGGGACATGAATAGTAGGTGCAGGGTTTGAATACATGCAAGGAAAAATAAGCATTTATTTTTGAAATACAAATAATACCAATTTTATGTAAATTCTGGCCTGCTGAGCTCCACTAGTCTCTGCTAAGCACCACATAAACACAATAATGGTGAAAATGTTTATGCACTGCTCAGCTCTGCTTAGCTGACTTGCACACTGCTAAGCACTGCCAAGCATGCAGGTTTTCAGGGTTTTGCACTGCTCAGCTCAGCTGTGCTGGTTTGCATGCTACTAAGGGATGTGCTACATTTTTAAATATTGCCCAGTGGCATATAAGGGCAAGAAAGCAGGCTATATTAAGCCCAATATACAGGAATACAGCATAATCTGTTGGAGTTCTGTCTCTGAAGGATACTATGGCAGGTGTTGATGAGAGTTTGCAGTTTTGGGCACAGTGGTGGGGCCTCCAGGATTGCACGGTCATGCTCAGACTCCTTGTAAAAAAAACATGAAGGCCAGCTTCTGCAGATAGGCTACCAGGCTCAGAGTGCAAGGCAGAGGCCTGGGACCAGCTGGCAAGGGACTTCACCAGTGCAACTGGTATCCCCTGCACAGGTGAGCAGTGTCATCACCACTACAATGACCTGAAGAGATGTAAGGGGGATCTCTTGGACACCTGGGTCCAAGAATTTTGGGCAGGGGATGTCCCACATGTATGTAAGTACTTTTACCTCTGTAACACAAATATCTAGTCTGAATGTCTGCTAAACTGGTATGCATAATGGTGTTCTTCTCTCCCAACAGCTGTAGAGGACGGGGCTTGCAACCTTGAGGTACATGCCAGGTGCTTGGCCAGGTTGAGACATGAGTGTGGTGAGTATGAATGTACTAACTGTAGTGAAATAAGCAAGAAAGAGTAAAGCATTACCTGCAATAAAGTATGTACATTAAAGTTTGTATTGCAATAAATGTGGATTTATAGCTGTATTGCAAGAAATGAATAATGTCAACTGCAGTGCAATAAAAACATGAAATAATATTATTACCTGCATTAAAGCATATACAAGAAAGTCTGTAGTGCAATAACTGTGGAAATAGAGCTGTATTGCAAGACCTGAATGATGACAACTTTTCAATAAAAACTTGAAACAGTATCTGAAGCTGCATGAAAGTATATACAATAATGTCTGTAGTGCAGTAAGTGTGGAATTAGAGCTGTTTGTCAAGAAATGAATAATGCCAACTGTTCTGCAATAACTCATGTACCAATACCAATAACACCAAGGTAAATTGCGTATATCAGGATTGTCTTGTTTTAATGATTGCAGTACAGCTGTATGCATTCAGGCTGTAAGGTAAGGTGCTGCAGTCAAGTATAACACTGTAATAGCCATAGCATGCAAATATAATGGCAGCCAACTGTCTTATTTAACACATACAGTAATGGTCAAGCCTGTTTATAGGCCAATATTGTCCGCATAATGCTCTGTCATCCACAAACAGCAGGTAAGCAAGGTATGTGGGTGAGGCAACCCATTCTATGATCTGATATTGTTGGTAGACTTCACAGATATTTCAAACCAGTAACAATATTTTGTGTACACCTGCATTCCATATACTAATGCATAGAGTGTTTTTAATTATAACAAACCCAAAACATGTCTGACCCCAATTTCAGTTCTATCCACAAATGGAACCAAAATAGTACCTACTAACCAAACCAAACTTCTAGGTGTCATAATTGATGAAAACTTAATGTTCAATACCCACATATCCCTCACCATCAAAAAAGTCCACTCCAAACTAGGCACCCTATATAGAATTAAACCTTTCTTTACAGAAAGTGCCAGATTAGCCACTGCCCGCCCACAACTCTCCACCCTCCTCTACAGCTCAGAAGTACAAACATTCATAAATCAGACCTAAACAACCTAGAATCATGCTACAACAAAATTGCCAAAATCGCTATAGGCCACCCACACAGAAACCACCACTGCACTGTACTCTCACAACTAAAATGGTTACAACTCCCAAACCTACTTACATTTAACAAACTGCCAATAGTTCACAAAATAATTCACAAACCAAATGACTGCCCGGCTCTCACTAACCTAATCCAACCCAATAGCAATCCTACAGCACTAAGATCCTCAAATAAACTTATGTTAAAGATTACTCAACCCCACAACACACAAGGCACTGCACTCTACTCCTATAAAATTGTCAAACTCTGGAACACTTTTCCCCAACCCATAGCTAAAAACACCAACATTCATGATTTCAAACTCCTCCTTAAGGAACCCCTGCCCAGTTGGTGAATCTGGGAATATTGAGGCAATGTTACAATTGCCTCATGTACACAGACAACCCTCTCCTCCTCCCACATAACACAAATACTTGCGAGAGATGCAGCTATTTAGCCAAACTGGAGGCTGAGCTCTCTCAACTCAGGACTGGCAAGACCAGACAGGAGGAGAAGGCAACTACACACACCACAAAACCAGCCTCACATAATGCTACCACACCACTGAATCAAACACATAAACACACAAAGACATACTCGGAGGCTCTGAGTAAAATTTACCTAAACAGCAGAGGCCTCCAAAGCAGACACCCAAACAACTGCTACCTCAAGACACCCCACAAGCAACACATAAACCACAAAATCAGTGTGCAAAGCAGTCACAGCCCTTAAGGCCAAATACAACAACAAACATACTTGTCATAGGTGACTCCATAGTCAGACACACTGACATCCCACTCACCAGGCTGAACAAGGAGAGGGTCACAGTAAGCTGCCTATCGGGCTCTAGAATCCGCCACATAACACAAGCACTCGGGTCACTCCATGGCAAGTACAAATATGACACAGTCATTGTCCATGCTGGTGTGAACGACCTGAGACGTACCTCCCTGGACTACATGAAAAGAGACATAGAGGAGCTCTCTGATTATGTAGCCCAGACAGGTATGACCCTGACCCTGAGCAGTATCCTTCCTTCACCAAGAATGATACCACAATATAGAGACAAGATGATCAGCTTTAACAATTGGCTTAATGTCTGGTGTCATTCAAAGGAGATCCAGTGTCTGTCTGTCTGGGATGACATGCTTGACAAGCCACGCTGCTTTGCAAGGGACGGCTTGCACCTGTCACCCCTGTGATTCTGGATATTGGCTAAGGCTCTTGCCACCCCCATAGTGCCTTTTTTAGGCAAGGCTCAAATTCTAAACCTACCACCCTAGAAAACAAAAATGGGAAGAAACTGAGGGTAATGCTGCTCAATGCCAGAAGTCTAAATCTCAAAATGCACACACTCGAGGCCCTTCTCAGTATGGAGAACATCGATGTCTGTGCTGTAACTGAAACCTGGTTCAAGGCTCCTGAGAGCACCCGGCACTATTAGGTTTTACCTCATATCATGCGTTCTGGCCCCAAAACCCGGACCACACCACAAAAGGAGGGGGTGTATCCATATTTATAAAAGATACCCACACCTCCAGGTTGGTGGCAACGCACGAAGCTTCGGAAACCATCCAGGTGCAACTAACCACAGGCAAAACTGCTCTACAAATTGTAGCATGCTACAGGCCACCCTCTCAAACTCAGGAACCCCACACAGCCTTCCTGAAGACACTGGAGGGTATAAATGTATCTCCAAACACCATCATATTGGGTGACTTCAACTACCCGAATATAGACTGGGAACATTACTCAAGCCCTAACTTTCTAGCCCAACAGTTCCTGGAGTTCATAAATTCAAATGCCATGGAACAGCTAGTCACTGTTCCCACGAGAGGAGAAAATATACTAGATCTCATTATCACAAACATGGGGACAAAATGCTCCACACCGAAGTATATCCCTCATTGGTGAGATCTGATCATAAACTAATCTCACTGGAAATCCACATCCCGCCCCCACCCCAAACAAAAATGACCACAGTGAAGAACTTCTCTAAAGCAAACTTCACACTACTCAAGACTGGTGTGGTATCCTTCAAGGCCCCTGAGCCAGTGGAAACCACAACCCAAGCTGCAGAAGCCCTTACAAATGCCTTCTATGAACACCTCCAGGACTGCATGGATCAGGCAATCCCAAATAAAACCAAGACTCTTTCCACAAAGGGAAAACGTCCAGTCTGGTGGACCCCAGCCATTAACAAACTTTACAATAAGAGGAGAAAGTTATTACATGATAGAACAAAATCCATAAAAGGGAAGTCACCCCTGATCATTATTAGTAAAGAAATACGAGCACTCATAAAATCAACTAAGGCCAATTTTGAGAGAAAAATTGCCATGGATTCAAAGGACAATCATAAGGCCTTTTTCAGCTATATTAGGAACCTGGGTGGAAACTCCCAGATATGCTCAGAATTAGTCCAAAATGATACAAAAATCAGTGAACCCACAGACATTGCCAACATACTGGCAGACAGGTTCAGTGCAAACTTCACCCCCCCCCCCAAAGGAGAGATAACTATCCCAGCGGAGTGTAGCCTCCCAGACATCTCAAATGTGCAGGTGAAAGCTGCTCTTTCTAAAGCTAAAAACACAGCATCAATGGGACCGGATGGTGTCCCTGGCTGTGTGCTACACGAGCTAAATGAGGAATTAAACCCGCACATAAGGCAGCTGTTTAATCTCAGCCTTACCACAGGATACGTGCCCAAGGAGTGGCGTACGGCAACTGTGGTCCCACTCCACAAAGGCGGTGCCTCTACGGACCCTGGTAATTACCGCCCCATAAGCTTAACAAGTCTAGTCTGCAAAGCTATGGAGAGGATCATAATGGAGCTCATAAACAAAGATATAGGGGACTTGCAGACATTGGACGCAACCCAGTTTGGCTTCGTCAAGGGCAGATCATGCCTTTTGAACTTGGTCGACTTCTTCAAAACAGTCACCAAGGCCATTGATGAGGGAAAGGCAGTCCATACAGCCTACCTTGACCTTGCAAAGGCTTTCGACACAATACCCCACTCGGGTATTGTAGATAAACTTACCAGCTTAAATGTAAACCCATATGTCACAAGATGGGTTGCAAACTGGCTTAAGGACAGAACCCACAGGGTTAGAGTTGCTGGCGCTATGTCAGACTCCAAGCCAGTCACAAGTGGTGTCCCACAGGGCTCGGTCCTTGGACCCCTGTTGTTCGGCATCTACGTCTCAGAAGTACAGGCCAACATGGGAGGACTTTGGCTGACAAAGTTTGCAGGCGACTGCAAACTGGGCCATAGTGGAAAGTGCATCGGACATGGATATCCTTCAGAAGGGACTCACGGAAACAGATAGCTGGTGCCAGAGCCATGGCCTGAAGTTAAATGCCAAAAAATGTATAGTCATACCCTTCGGGAAAAACAAGGTAACCCCAAGCTACCATATAGGTGGCAATCCACTAAGCACAGAAGAGGTTATCAGGGACCTGGGGACCCAGGTTGACAGTGGCCTTTCTTTGACACTCACGTTGCTAAAGTGGTTAGAAAGACCTTCTACATTGCCCACCTGATCATGAAGGGATTCGCATCCAGATCTAGTGAGGTCATTGTTCCCCTGTACTCTTCACTTATCAGACCAATGATCGAGTACAATGCCCCATTTGGGATGTATCTCACCCGACATCTGCAGAAATTGGAGAGACCCCAAAAGTTCCTCACCAAAAGGATAAAGGGACTCCAAAATCTGTCATATGCTGCCAGATTGAAGAAACTCCAGCTCTATTCAGTCGCATACCGTCTGCTCAGAGGTGACATGTGCCTGACATACAAGGCCATGTCCAACCCGGAATTAATGGACATGCTCCACCTCAAAAAATCCAAATACACCAAAACCACTAGAGCAAGCATCTTAAACCTTAGCATGGATATAAATAGGACATGCTGGAGGGATAGATTTATCACTCAGAGACTCCCTATGCTGTGGAATAAAATCCCAGTCCATGTGAGGCAGAGCACCTCGCTAGCTCTGTTCAAGAGAAATCTTGACCTGTGGATGGGAGAGGCACAACAAACTAATGGGCACAGTATTTTTTCATATAAGGGGTGGCGTAAGCCACAAAACTTTGGGCTAGGCTTATAAATGCCTTAGGGCAGATAGCCTAGTATAAACCTATGAACCTATGAACCTATGAACATCTAGCAAAACACTGGCTCTGCACATGCTTCACCCCAGGGTAGACCACCTACTCTTCACTTACTTTCACCCTAAACTAGCTCTTTCTCACTGCTACAGTTATTTTACTGCTGTAAATACTTTTTCGGTAAGCAATTTCAGTTAGCAATATGAGCACATATACTGCTTTGTCAGATAACAGTTATGGGGACTTCTTTGGCCCTTTCTTGTCAAACTCTATCACACTGTTCTCATTATTAAGTCATGTTGTTTAATTTTCATTGCTGGCAATGCCAGTTTTGTTAATTTGTAATTATTACTTTGTACTTAATTACACTTTTATTTTTGCTTTTTGCTTGCTTTTTGTTTTTGCTTTCTACAGTGTTAATCTAATTAATGTGTGCTCAACTTGATTGTTCAAGACTGTCTATTTTGTATGTATGGAGCTTTTCTCCCCGGACCTCCAATGAAAATGGGCCTCTGGCCAAGTTGGACATCCCTTAAATAAATAAATAAAATTACCTACTTTCTCTGTCATGCTTGTATTTCATGCATGTGTGTTCTGCTATCACTGCAGTCTAGTATACAACTGTAATAGTACTACCAGGACATATATTGGCTCTATGTGAGCTCTAGGCAAATATCAGTCAGTCAATAATCAGCAGTTATTCAGTAGCTCAGTAGATCAGTTTGTTAAATGCTCTGTCTGTAGTACATTTTGCTACACACAGACCAGGCTTCGAATCCAGTGCTATGTAGTAATAAATATTACAGTATTGTCACATAATGTTTACATAGGAACTACAGGCAAATGGGTGTGGTAGCCCATAGTATGAGTAAATAATTGTGTGTTTAGATGTCACAGCCTGTTGAAATTATTAGCAAGAATGTGAAAGTGCAGCATAACATAAAGGGAATGAATATAATAATAATAAAAATGAAATAAATATAAAATAATGTATAATCTTGGTGTGGCTGTATGCCTGGAGGGATTCCCTTCAGAATCTCGAATTTCCAAAATGATTGAGACCACATGATCAAAGCTTTAAAATCTTGAAATTCTGATCAGAGATATGCATACAGCGCAGAATGGGAGATTTCTCTTTTCCTCTCTGTAGTGTGATCTCGGAGTTGGTATATTTAAGTAACGGGGGTGTGGGTAGTGCAGGGGGGTTTGCACCCCTGCAAAACATTGAGAAACTCGGTTTTGTATTTTTTTGGATTCATTTCATTTTCGAGATTTCAAAACTTCAATCATATGGTCTCGACCATATGAAGTTTGAAGTTTTGGAAATTTGACATTCTGAAGTGAATCTGCCTGGAGTGTCTATTCAAAGTTGCTGCAGCCAATTAATACATCACATGCAGATGTCCTCTGCAGTCACTGCTATTGGATTCTATCCCCACACCTGCCAAGCAAAGCATGATAGTTGTTTAGGGTCTGTAATGTACACATACATGTCACTCAAGTGTCACGCTGTCACGTAATGTAATTAGTAGTGCATGATCCATCTGTCACAGGATTACCTTTGGCATGATTACCTAAAATGCAAAGTATCACTACATCAGCCCACAGTACACCTCGGTAGATATATAGGTCCACCTGATGTGCCAATGTTCTGTAGTGTAGCCACAGTTGTTCCTGCTTGGCCCATACTATCCC
This sequence comes from Protopterus annectens, assembly GCF_019279795.1. Taxonomy (NCBI): domain Eukaryota; kingdom Metazoa; phylum Chordata; order Ceratodontiformes; family Protopteridae; genus Protopterus; species Protopterus annectens. The sequence continues at coordinate 1,743,568,195 of NC_056741.1, read as the reverse complement.
ATGTGACTAGCTTGAGAGGTTTGCATGTGCTACAGCAGCAAAAGGGGAATTGACACATAAATAAAGGACAAACCCATAGAGTAGATAGTAGTACTGTTGTCAAGTAAATAGCCTATAATGTTACTAATGGACTGTTTTACTGTCTCTCCCCACCCCTTATCTTCATTTCATTTTTATTGTTACCCATTGGTTATGGTTTACTATTTACATATGTTGTTCAATTACCTGTATTTGGGCATGTGTATCACTATTGTTATTTATTACAATGGTTGCATATTAACATATCTTGTTGAATTGTCTATTTCGTGGGCCTTATGTTGTAACTGTTACTGGCACGCTGTTAACATACTGACTGTTCTGGCATGTATTGTTGTGCTCCACATAAAATGCATTGACATGTAATTTGGTTATTTCCACTGTTCTGGCATGCAGTTATTTCAATGTTTTGTTCATAACTGTCCTATACATATTGCTATAACTCCATCACCACAGCATGTTAGGGTAGACCAGTTACTGGTGATCTGCCCACCTTGCCTCAACTGGATGTGGTACTGGGTCCTAGCATGACTGGGACTCAAGCCTGTGGTGCCCCCTCCACTGCCCCTACACCACCTGCTGCATCAGATGGAACCGCCTCAGGGGATGGGGCCTGTCCTCCCCCTGGGAGCAGTGGCAGAGGGGCTGCAGCCACCCAACAGGAACTGCTGGTCATGGTGCACAGGATTGTTTATCGGACCTATGGATGTCGCCTACACCAGATTGAGGGCACACTGGCCAACCTGGTTGGGAAGGCTGGCCCCGGCACCCAGCCTCCAGCACAGCCACCTTCAGGGCAGTGAAGGAGCAGTGTTGACTGCCCATGGGTGAGGATGTCAGTCATGCTGCTGCTGTCTGGAGGCACACGCAACTCTGATTTCACAACACCCTCCCCGTCCAAGATGTTTACCCCCCCCACGTGTCACACACCGCCACTGTCTGCTGTCTTGTTTGTCTTGTCTGTCTGCTATTGCATCCTGTCCTACCCAACTTACATCCTCACATGTACCTGTGTCCCTTCCCCAACATTCCACTCTTTCCTTAAAAAAAAAACGGGCACCTGTCCCACAAAAAAAAATATGCCACCTCACATATAGCTGTCCATTTTGCACACATGTCCACTGGACACAACCAATTTGGTCCAATTGGCTTGACAACACATTTATGTTATCCTCACCCCCTTCTCTCTGTGGTTTGAGAGTCCAGTTCATCTACAAAACCTGTCAAATGCACAGCTCTTGCTGTACAAGAAATGGATAGCTATGGTCCTTCTCAACACCCATCCTGCACATCCCTATCTGCCTTTCATATTGTTTTCCCCCCTGCATGTCCCCAATTCACCACTTTACTATCACATCCCTTTTTCTTTTCTTTATATTTTTTTAGTGTGGGTTTGTGCAGGTTTGCGTGGAGTGACACAGCATGCCACTTCACTTAGCTCATCTAAAATGAGATTAAATGAGCTTTAAAAAGCTTTAACATCTGTATGTGTTTATGAAAGTGTTACTCATGTGTGGAAAAGAAACACCTCTGCCAACTTGCAAAACCAACCCCCTGTCTGCTATAGCACACTGAATTAACTCGCTGTGCTATACTGGCTCTAGTTTAAATCATTTTTTGCAGCAAAACATACTGCTTGCTACTTACGGACATTATGCATCTAACTGAAAAAAAAAAACTAATGTGAAAACTGGGAGTGTATCTTGGACTCTGGTGCAATAATAAATAATAATGAAGACATACTAATGGATGTAAGTGAGGCCTGTGATAGCAGGTGTATATGCCCTTTTATCAGCAACTTGTGGTAAGGCACCTGCTAAGGCAGCGATGGCAAAGTACATGTACAACTGGAACCCTGCTGATGAAATTCAACCATATAAAGCCGCACACATACTCATGGCTGTGGAAATGTTCTTCACAGCCTGCATATGTGCACTTGCTCAATGGCAAGGCTAGTTCTTGCTGGAGATGTTGCAGAACACAGCCTGGCATACTCTCAGGTCCCATGGAAGATGTGTTCTTTGTGGTGTGAAGCTACTGATATCCTCCCTTAGAAGTCATAGTCAGTTTTTTAGCCTGGTTACAGCTAGGGTGGATTGGATGGGATAGACACTTCGACATACCTCCCTGGACTACATGAAAAGAGACATGGAAGAGCTCTTGGATCATGTGACCCAGACAGGTATGACCCTAGCCCTGAGTAGCATCCTGCCTTCGCCCAGAATGATACCATAGTATAAGGACAAAATGATTGACTTCAAAAATTGGCTAAGCTTCTGGTGTCAATCAAAGGGGATCCAGTATTTGTCTGCCTGGGAAGACATGATTGACAAACCACGATGCTTTGCCAGAGATGGTCTGCACTTGTCACCCCTGGGGTTCAGGTTACTGGCTAAAGTTCTTGCCACCCCTATAGTGCCTTTTTTAGGCACGGTTCAAAGGATAAAACCTCCACCGTAACAGGTACAAGCATGCAAAATCTGAAGGTAATGCTACTCAATGCTAGAAGTCTAAACCTCAAAATGCACTCTCTCGAGGCACTCCTAAAAATGGAGAACATTGATATCTGTGCAGTGACTGAGACCTGGTTCAAGGTTCCAGAGAGCACCCCTGCAATACCAGGCTACAATTCTTACCACACTTTTCAGTCACAAAACCAAGACCGAAACACTAAAGGTGGAGGAGTGTCCATATTCACCAAGGATATTCACACCTCCAGGCTAGTTGCCCAACACAATGCATCTGAAATTCTCCAGGTGCAACTAACACTAGGTAAGACTGCAATCCAAATTGTAGCTTGCTACAGATCCCCCACCATACTCCAAGATTCTCACTACACTTTCCTAAACATACTGGAAAATATTAAGATACAACCAAACACCTTAATACTAGGTGATTTCAACTACCCTGCCATTAATTGGGAAAACTACTTTGGTACCAACTCCTTTTCCCAACGGTTCTTGGAATTCATAAATTCCAATGCCCTGGATCAACTAATCTATTGTCCCACCAGGGGCTCCAATATCCTAGACCTGGTCATTACCAACATGGGAGATAGATGCTCCACACCAGTGGTCACCCCCTTATTGGTCAGGTCTGACCATAAGCAAATCACCCTTGACATCCACATCCCACCCCCACCACCCAGTAAGGAAACCTCCTTAAAAAACTTCTCCAAAGCCAACTTCAAGCTACTGAAGTCAGAAGTGACAAACTTCACAACACCCACGCAGACAGGATCTGGAAGTTCGACTGCAGAATCCTACACTAAGGCACTGTACGAGCACATCCACTCGTGCATGAATCGTGCCATCCCAAATAGAACCAAGATGCTCTTCTCCAAAAAAAGGAAGCCAATCTGGTGGTCCCCTGCTTTAAACAAACTATACAACAGAAGGAAGAAACTGTTGCAGAAAAAGAGGAAAATCCCAGGATGCAAAAAACTCCCTCACCAGCCTCAGTAAGAAGCCTCATAAAATCCTCAAAAGCTAGTTACAAAAATAAAATTGCCAAAGATTCCAAAGACAACCACAAGGCATTCTATAGTTATGTCAAGAATCTAAACGGCGATGCTCACATCTGCTCTGAACTACAACAGAATGGCATTAAATATACTGATCCAAGGGATATTGCCAATATCCTGGCAGATCAATTTAGTGCCAACTTCACTCCCCTCTCACCCCCTAAAGGGCCCATCTCAATACCAAAAGATTGCCAAATTCTGATAATCACAGCCACACAGGTAGAAACAGCACTCTCCAAAGCAAAGAATACAGCATCCATGGGACCAGATGACATCCCAGGCTGTGTACTACATGAACTACAAAATGAACTGGCACCCCACTTAAGTGTCATGTTTAATCATAGCCTCACCTCAGACTTCGTGCGCACTGAGTGGCACACAGCTACAGTTATCCCGCTCCACAAGGGAGGATCCACCTTGGATCCTGGGAACTACTGTCCCATTAGTCTGACAAGCCTGATCTGCAAGGGCATGGAACGCATTATCATGGAAATTATAAACAAAGACATAGGCAACCTCCAGACACTGGACCCCACCCAGTTTGGGTTTGTGAAGGGCCGATTTTGTCTCCTGAATCTGATTGACTTCTTCGAATCGGTCTCCAGAGCTGTGGACGAGGGTAAGGAGGTCCACACAGCCTATCTGGACCTCGCCAAGGCCTTCAACACCATCCCCCACTCTGAAATCATAGATAAACTTACTAAGCTGGGCATTAATCCCTACGTCACTTGATGGGTTGCCAACTGGCTTACTGACAAAACCCAGACTGTAAAAGTAGCTGACTCCAAATCCAGCTCCAGACAAGTGACAAGTGGAGTACCTCAGGGTTCAGTCCTGGGACCACTCTTGTTCTCTGAAGTACAGGCCAACATTAAGAGACTCTGGCTAACAAAGTTTACAGATGACTGCAAACTGGGAGCCATTACTGAATCCCCAAATGATGTGTATATTCTACAAAAGGGCCTTACAGAAACAGATGCCTGGTGCCAGAGCCATGGGCTCAAGCTTAATGCCAAGAAATGTAGTCATCCCCTTTGTAAAAAAACATGTACCCATGAACTACCACATAGGTGGCAGGTCACTAAACATCGAAAGTGTGATTAGAGACTTAGGGACACAAGTGGACAGTGGTCTCACTTTCGATAACCACATCGCCACAACAGTCAGGAAATCCTTCTACGTGGCACACCTCATCACTAAGGGCTTTTCATCGAGAAAAAAGGAGGTCATTGTCCCACTGTACTCATCCCTCATTAGACCCATTATAGAGTATAATGCCCCATTTGGTATGTACCTCACAAGACATCTGCAGCAGCTGGAAAGGCCACAGAAATACCTCACTAAAAGAATAACAGGCCTAAAGCAGATGCCATATGCTGACTGTCTAAAAAAACTCCAGCTATACTCTGTGGCATATCGTCTACTCAGAGGCGATCTCTGCTTAACATACAAGGCCATGTCAAACCCTGAGCTGTTGGACATGCTCCACTTAAAGAAATCCCAATCCCTCAGAGCCACGTGCTCCAGGGATCTAAACCTTATCATCACAATGAACAAAACATGCTGGAGGGATAGGTTCCTGACCCAGAGACTCACCTTACTCTAGAATAGACTGCCCATACACGTCAAGCAGAGCACCTCATTGGCCCTCTTCAAAAGGAACCTTGATGTTTGGATGGGAGATAGGAAATTCACCCTGGGGATCATGTCAGTCACCCTAATAGACAGGGGCCCAGAGAAGTAAATATTGTGGGAAAAAAATTCCAGGGAATTGTTATGGCTAGGCTTGCATAGGCCTTAGGGCCGATAGCCTAGTACCAACCTATGAACCTATGAATGAGACAGATCAATAGTCTGATCTCATCAAGGAAGAACTTACTATGGATTAGTACAGTGCTCACCTGTGTTGGTGAGAACCAAGTCTAGAATGCTATCTTCCCTTGTGGGGGATGAGAGAAGCTGGTCTAGTGTGTTAGAATTGATGAAGTTAAGGAACTATTGGGTGAGTGCATTACAGCAGGAATAGTTCACCCAGGTTTATGGTGGGATAGTTGAAGTTACCAAGGATCAGGGTGTTAGGTGGTACCTTGATGGACTCAAGTAGGTCCAGGTAGAGGAATGAATGTCCTGAGTCATGGAGGGGGGCCTATAGCTGGTTATAACTTTAATGGATGTCTTTCCAATTGTCAATTGCACCTGGAGAAGTTCTAGTGCATCATGCTGGCAAACCAGTCTGGAGGTGTGCTTGTCTTTAATAAAAATAGAAACTTCACCACCCTTAGTCTTCCTGACCTCATTTTTGGGTCAGAATCTGTGGAATGAAGTATAGCCTGGTAAGGCAAGGGTGCTCTCTGCAGCCTTGAAGCAAATTTCTGTGACTGCACAGATGTCAGCATCTTCCAATGCTAGGAGAGCCTCCAGTGAGTGCATTTTTCAGGTTAAGGCTCCTAGCATTAACCAGCATGACCTTCAATTTGCTTTTTGACAGATCTTTTCTGTTGGAAGATTTGTCTGTGGGACATTGCCTAAAAAGGGCACAATGGAGGAGACAAGAACCTTGGCCATAATCTTGAATCCCAGAGATGACAAGTGGAAGCCATCTCTGGCAAAGCATCAATGCCTGTCAACCATGCTATCTTAGGCAGACAGATACTGGATCCCCTTGGAATGACACCATAAACTAAGCCAGTTGTTGAAGTCAATGATTTTTTGTTGGTATTGTGGTATCATTCTTGGTGAAGGTAGGATGCTGCTTAGGGCTAGGGTCATACCTGCCTGGAACACATACTCTGACAGCTCAATCATGTCTAGTCCAGGGAGGTATGTCTCAAATTATTCACACCAATATGTACAATGACAGAGTCATACTTGTACCTGTTGTAGAGAGACTTAAGTGCGTGCGTAATGTGGCAGATTCTGACACCTGACAGACAACTGATCATGATCCTCTCCTTGTTGAGCCTGGTGAGGGGGGCATCGATATGTCTCACAATTGAGTCACCAATGACTAGTTTGTTTGGTTTAATGTTGTGGTTTATGGGCTGTATGAGTTTATTATTATGCCTTATGGGCTGCATTTGTGAGACACTGGTGTGTTGCCTGCTGTCTGTGATGTGTTTGGTGTTGTGTGTGGAATGTTTGTGAGTGCATTTTGGAGGTCTCTGCTTTTTAGGTAAGTTTTTTTGAGGACCTCTGTAGAGGTTGGTGTGTGCTGTGCTTGGCTATGTGATGTGGGTGGTGTGGTGTTTGTAATGGCAATCTTCTCTTTGTCAGGGGTACTGACTGAGGCACAAGAGAGCATAGATTCCAGGTTACTGATATAGATGTATTTCTCACAAGAAGAAGAATTATGTGCTAGGAGAAGAGGGTTGTCGGTGAACACGAGCCAATTGCTACACTGCCATAGAATGCCCACGTCGACCAGGCTGGCAGGAAAAACTGATGGGAATTGTCCAGACATAGTGTTCTAAAACTTGAATAGACTTGGGGAGAGAGGGTTTTGATAAGGGTTGGTCCACAAGAGTGTAGACCACAAACACCTTCTTAAATATAAAATAACTGGCCTGAAGCCAAAGTGGTAAATCCAAAACTAAGGGGGTTAAAATAATAGACAAATTTAATCAGGCTACTAACAAGCAATAATAAATACAGCAGAATAAAACCACTTCAACACTTAAGAACAAGCAGGAATAACACAATTACAGCAAAAGCAGCTGAATAAAGTGCACATTCAACCATAGCCTAAGTACAGGATATTCATTCCAGCAGAGTGGTGAACTGTCATTGTCATCCCTTTCCATAAAGGTGGTGCCACTACTAACCCTGGAAACTATCGCCTCATTAGTTTGACAAGTCTCATCTGTAAGGCCATGGAACATATTATTATGGACCTCATAAACAAGGACATAGGCAATCTCCAAGCACTTGACCCCATCAGATTTGGATTTTTCAAGGGCAAATCTTGCCTGTTGAACCTGGTTGACTTTTTGAGACTGTCACCAAGGCACTGGATGAAGGAAAGTCAGTATATACAGCTTACCTTGACTTGGCCAAAGCCTTTGATAGAATCCCCCACTCGGGCATCATCAAAAAGCTAACACAAATTTGCATAAATCCCTATCTCATGAGGTGGGTGGCCAGCTGGCTCACTGATAGGACCTACAAGGTCAAAATAGGTGCCACCACCTCTGACAGCAGACCTGTCACTAGTGGTGTCCCCCAAGGATCTGTCCTAGGACCCCTATTGTTTGGCATCTACTTCTCAGAAGTCCAGGCAAAGACAAAAGGCCTGTGGCTGACCTAGTTTGCAGATGACTGTAAGTTGAGTGCTGTCATTGACTCCCCAAATGATGTTAGCATACTTCAAGAGGGTCTCACAGCAACAAATGACTGGTGCCAAAGTCATGGCCTTAAGTTAAATGCAAAAAAAAATGTATTATCAGTCTATTCAGCAAAAACATGACCCCATCCCCCACTGATTACCACAATAACAGCAACCCCCTAAACAGACAACATGTGGTGAGACACCTGGGTACACAAGCTGACAACACTCTCACATGTGACCATCATGTAGCGGCAGTGGTCAGAAAAGGCTTTTACTTGGTTCATATCATAAGTAAAGGGATTGCATCCAGAAAAAAAGAGGATATTACCTCTCTGTACTCCTCCCTCATTAGGCCAATAATTAAGTACAACACCTCGTTTGGTACATACCTCTCCAAACACCTGCACCAACTGGAAAGGCCACAGAAATACCTCACAAAGAGAATCCATGGCCTCCATCACCTGTCCTATGTAGACAGGCTCAAATCACTATCACTCTACTCTGTACCATACAGATTGCTCACAGGTGATCTGTGTCTCGCTTACAAGGCAATCTCAGCCCCTGCACTACTAGAGATGCTCCATATCCGTAAGTCTAACTCCTCACATAGTACCCGATTGAAAGACTTAAATCTAATATGTGACATTAAAAAAACTTGCTGGAGAGACAGGTTTGTCTCTCAGAGGCTGCCCCATCTCTGGAATAGACTCCCCATACACATCAAAAAAAGTACGTCTCTGACCCTCTTCAAGCGCAACCTTGATGAATGGATGGGTAACCACAAATTTGTCCCAGGGGTTCCACGTGTGTCCCTGAATGACATGGGCAACAGGTGCTGATTGGGTTTTCTTTTTTGGGGATAAACTCTTGGCTAGATTTGTAAGGGCCCCATTCCCATTAGCCCAGTAATCTCCTATGATCCTATGATCCTGTATATCCTGCAAGTACACGTGTTTGCCAAGTCTCAGTAGCTCAGTATGTTAAATACCTTGCATTTAGTACATTTTGCCACACACAGTCCTGAGTTCATATCCACTGCTGTGTCTCACTTCAATTACATTATTGTAAAGACAACAAGTAATGACTGAGTCATGCATGCATACTCCCCACAGGTTACTGCTACTACTCACTTTTGCACGACAAAGGCCTGCAGGCAGGACACAATGCACATATCCATATAGCCTAACTATATGTCACCTACTACTCTGTTAGTTACACTGTTGCATAACAGACATACCTAAAACACATACCCTGATTGCACTGTATAGAATAACCATGCCCTGGGTCTACCTTAATGACAGGCCTGGCACAGCTGACACAGTTAGTCATACAGCTTGCTGTCCACCAAAGTATTCACACTCCCCCCTATGTGTTGTATGCTGCAGCAGCAGCTGCAGCCTGTAGCATACACAACTGTATGTAAAGGTAGCTGCTACAAATCTGTCATACCTCCCAACTCCCTAGCCCAAGGGATTTGGACACAACCATACTTAATGGGGGGGGGCCCACAGGTAGGGACATGTGTAACAGTTCGCCCCTACAAAGATAGAATGTTGATAGAATAACAGCTATTGCCATAGTATGCATAGCTGATGGGTATGCAGTGTGAGACATGGTATACCTTCATAAGTTCGATAGCCACATTTTCGATGCTGCTGCTATGAACTGCGAACCGCAAAATTTGAAAATTGTGGAAACCGAAGCACCAAATTACAAAACCTCGCCCCCTTTTTGACTCATAGTAGCACTCGTTTGGTGGTGGAGCGATCAGGAATGTTGAATTTTGATATTTTTACGACGTTTAGGGAAGTCGGCGTGATGGAATTTGGCTAAATGGTTCATGGTTCAGCACATTCAGAAATGTGCCTTTGCACATACGAAGGTATACCGTGACACACACGTGTGTCTTCCCTTACTGACCTCAGCCCACAATGATTGCCAGTGCACTACCAAATGACTACAATGGCATGAGACACTGACCACATATATGAGGCAAAACTGTGGAAATAAGTCATAAATCTCTACAGTAGACGGTGTTTGTACCTACCCTCTGTAGTGCTGTAGTCTTCACACCTCAGTAATGTCGATCTCATAAACTAAGACAGGAGCCAAGGCCTACATGAAGGCCTGATATATTGCACTGTGGTGGCATGTCATTTGCTAATGATAATACAATACAGCTGTTTTGGCTGCAATTAGCACATCTGAGCCACAGAGTGGTGCAGGGGTAATTACCTGCTATTGAGCAGTATCTTACAAAGTCAAGAGGCTTGTTATGGGGAACAGGTCTGTATGAAACTTAACACACACAGAAAGGGTATTATCAAAAGAGTACTTGAAGCAAAGTTCAATAAAGGAGTACTACACTGCACCGAGTATGTAATAGATTTCTACATAAAACAGGATGCAGATGGGAGGATGGAGGCATGGGGAATAGGGATTACAGCAGTAAGCCAATCTTAGATGTATGGTGATGACATAGGTTCATAGGTTGATAGGTACTAGGCTATTGGCCCAAGGGCCTAAGTAAGCCTAGTCAACAAGGTTCCCTGGCTTACACCACCCAAGAATGTTATTTTCCTGTGCTCCTGTCGAGCAGAGCCACAGATGTGATCCCTGGGGTGCATTTCCTGTTTCCCATACACTTATCAAGATTTTTCTTCAAGAGTGCTAATGAGGAACTTTGCTTGACATAGATGGGTAGCTTGTTCCACAGTATGGGAATTCTCTGGGACAACAATCTCTCCAGCATGTCCTGTTTATTGTGGTGGCAAGATTTATGTCCCTAGAGTCTGTAGCTCAGAGGGATTGGGATTTCTTTAGGTGTAGCATGTCCAACAGCTCTGGGTTTGACATAGCTTTATATGTCAGGCAGAGAGCATGTCATTGATACTCTGCTGTCCTATACCTACACACATGCCTTTCACCTGTCCCTAATTTCAATCACATCCCAGCTCTGTCCTGTCAATCCCACCTACCATGGTTGGCTGGTATAGGAAAGCTAGTGGAGTACATGTAGTACATAGTGACAATAAGGGAGGGTGTACACCCCTGTAATGTCAAATAATGTATTGTAATTCACCTCCTCTGATTCTGTCCATGTCTCAGATAATTAGTTCTAACATTGTAAAACTGACTCTGAATGTCGCTGATGAACTCTGGCTAAGTCTCTGTGTCTGTTGAAATTTGTCCCTGTTTGGTTGAGAACTATGTCTAACATACCTGTTAACCTCCTACAGCAAGATCTCAGGGCAAATGCCTAGTTAATGGGGGTGGTCAAAGGCCCACACTCATGGTACGTACCTGAGGCAGTGATAGTACTACTGGCATATCATTCTCAATATAGGTGTACTGGGTGTTATGTTTAGGTCTATCATCTACACTATCATATTGCATACTTTACAGGTGTATTGTACTGGCAATGTTAAATGGATGCAGCTGATGTGCATGATATAACAGGCCTGACTTCTCTGTGTATGCTGTTGTGAGTTTGTCTGTTCTATATGGGAGCAGAGATGTGAAGATGTGGAACTTGTACTGCAGTTGTGGATCATCTGTATGAGTCTGTGTGGATTACCATACATATTAGTGCAGGTAGTACTGTACTGCTGTTGTTTTGCTTCTCACAGGTGATTGTGGGAGTTGGAGTCTGTCCTCATCACAACCTGATATCATTGTCTCATCAGATGCTGCTGATGATGGTGGCCATAGTGAGGCACAGGTGGGGTTGTTGATGGCTCAATGGTCCCAGAGCTTGACATCCCTCTTCTGCCCCCATTGTCACTGCACACAGTCAGTACGTCCACACATACCCAGCCCCCAGAGGTCACAGATAGTGGACAGTCACAGGGTAACAACATTGAACAGGGCAGTGGAGAAATTATGGCTTCTCTGGGTGTAGACACTGGCCATAACCAGAGAGCTGGCAAGGTCTTACACAGGCAGATTGACAGGGGTTCTCATAGGAGGGCTGCTGTCCATCCATCACCTGTTGCAGGTGTCACATCACAGGTCACTCACCACATGTTTTGGTCTGTCATGGAGGCACAGGAAGTTCAGAAAGCAACACCACATGGATGCTTAGGGTGATGGATGCAGCACAGACTGACATCTGTGACTGCCTCCCCTACACTGGGGATACCCAGGATTGGTTCCCTGCCATTGTGTATAGACAGTGGGCTGAGACAGTGTCTGTCTTTGACCATACAATGTCTGTTCTGGAACATCTGGTTAGAGTTGGGCATTGGACACATGGATGAAGGTCAGCAACACCATCTTCTGGGAGTCCACATGGCCGTGCACAGTCATGTTCCATTACTGGCAGTACCTACAGTGCTACAGAGGAAAGTGTGCTGTCCACACCATAATGTGGGAGGCCATGGGCAAGTTGTCTTCCTGAGCAATCCCATGTGGGACCCAGCCCCACCATATTGCAGTCACCATCTGGTACTGGTACAGTATCTGGCCCTGGCCATGGTGGTGCCAGTGCTACTCCTGGCAGAGCCAGTTCACATGTCCATGGCCAGAGACAGTGAATTGTCCTCTCCATGTCTCATCTAACCCGTACCCCTTCCTGACTCACACACATGCTGCCGCCTGTTTGTCACAGCCTAGGCCTCTGGCACCCGCACACCACACCCTGTGCATGTGATGATACCTGTGCCACATCCCTGACATCCATGACATCGATGCAGGGAAATGCAAATATGTGTTTGATGCACAGGGTAAATATATTGCCTTACATGCACTTGTGTAGTGCAATATTGTTTTGCCATGGCACTTGTTGTGGGCCACTACAAGTATTGTATGCTGGCATGCATCATGACTGCACATCAGACTTTGTGTAACTTTGTTGCATGATGTTAGACTGGTAGTAGAGTTACAGACTGACAGGTGTGTCACAGACCTGTGTATGTGTCCGTTCCAGGTGTCTCAGGGGTTAAACTATGGACACATGGTGGCAATACAGCAGCACAGGATAGCATGGCAGCACAGCATACATCTGTTGTCAGCAGGGTAAAGCAGTATATGTGCATGGATCCCTAGGTTCATATGTGTATAACACTGTAACAAGGACAATGGAGGCAGTCTGCGTAATAATGCATTCATACTTTGTGACAAGGTCTGCTACCCTTGATACATGTAACCTGAGTTTTCTGAATATACAATGGCATGGTAGCACAGCAGACATCTGTTGTCAGCAGGGTAAGGCAGTATATGTGCATGGCTCCCTAGGTGCATATGTGTATAATAGTGTGTCAGGGACAATGGGGGCAGTCAGCATAACAATGCATTCATACTTTGTGACAAGGTCTGCTACCCTTGATATGTGTCATGTGGGTTTTCTGAATGTGCAAATCTAGAAGATGGCAGACATTGGTTATGCTTATGTGGAGGAGAGCAATATAGAGGCTAGCGGCTAGTCACATGTCCATAAAATGCATAACCATTCGACAGACATAACCCTTATTGGCACGTCTTTTGTGCTGCAAGAGGATATATTTATATACACACAAGTTGGATGATGGGAAATTAGAACCTCAACATATGTACTATTACACACTACAGCTTGCACTACTTATCACGTGCACCATGGAGTTGATCTGATATTAGTTTGTGGGCCAATGCTCTTAAAGTGGATGACATCAGCAGGCCTTGTAGAGGAGGGCAATTTAGATGCCAGTATCCAGGCACAGGGCTTCAAAATGCATAACCATTGCACAGAGGTAGGCCAGATGGGCATGTCTATAGTGCCACAAGGGGATATATTTGCACACAAGTTAGATAATGTGAGATTAAAACACCTGCCTATCTAGTATTACACACTACAGCTCACAGTACTTATTGCATGTGCCACAGGTTATGTCTGTTGTATATGTTGGTTCAGGCACAGTACCTGTGAAGTATGCAAAGTGGCCTTGTGCTAGACAGCATGTGTGGCCTGCAGAGTGATAATGCTTGGTACTGTTATCGTATCTAGTGTCCTAGGGGTGGGATACCTGGTAATTGCTCTGTTATGTGTGTACACTTACCAGTGTTGGCATATGCAGCTGTTTGCAGTTTGATGTGGACAGGGACAATATGGTCTGTCCAAGGCATGCGTTGCACCCATTGTACATTACACCACCTGCATACCTGTGTCTGTCTACAAGGTGACAGTCCACAGGCACAGGGGTCTGTGGATGATTGGATTAAATACTGTTGCATCCTTGGTCTGGTTCCATCAGACTACTGTTGTTTGGCAGTCTGGCATAATGGTTAAGTTTTTTACCTGACAGACCCAAGGTACAGAGTTTGATCCTCACATAAGGTAATTGGCTAGGCTTAAAATGGCCCACAAGAGCATTTAGCCTAGTACTAACCTTCCTTAAAAAAAATCTTTATGAGGTGGGAGGTTGGCATAATGGTTAAAGTGTTTACCTTAAATACACAAGGTGCAGAGATTGAGTTTCACATGGGGTAACTGGCTAGGCTTAAAATGGCCCACAAGGGCAGTTAGCCTAGTACTAATCTATGAACCTATGTGTGAGTGCAGATAACCCCAGCATTCTGGGGTATGTGGGGACATTCGTACATCCCCACACATATCTGTGTAAATGTGTATAACAGGGATGTCTCCTTAACTGTTGTTGTGTGTGTATTTTATATAAATGTGTTATATAGATATATGTGGAGAGTCTATGTATCATTGTACTTTATATAGCTAGATATATATCTTGTTATCAGATATATATGTGACACATACTGATAGAGACACTAATCAAATGTGAGGGGGATAGGGAGAGAAAGATATGTATATGTAGCTGTATATATGTGCAGGGATATTTTCATATAGTAGGTCTTTGGGCAGTAGAGGCAACAGACTTGGGCTCAAGTTAGCTAAGTGTATGAGCATGCCCAATGTGACAGTCAGTACTTACAAGGTGACTCCAAGCCAGAGCTACCTGTACTTCAGTCCGGGATTATGTGGGCTGCAGGCCATTGGCTGCTGCACCTGTTACCACAGTACTGCACCTCCCACATATTGTCTAAGGTATTCCCCGGCTGTTTGCTGACCTTAATATGTGACTCATACCTTACAAATGTACAGAGCTTCACAGGCTGTCTGGAATTTTGCCTCATATTTTTTGTCGTTTTACATAACATTGTGGTTTCCTGGCAAATTACTAGCAAATCAGTGAAAATTGAAGTCAAGAATTAATGATAGACATTTGAGATTCAGACTTCATACATATCAGGAGATTCCTGCTAATGCAAGACCTGTTATTCTATCAACATTCTACATTTGTAAGAGCAATATTTCAAACTTTTCCCTATTTGTGAGCATTTGTTCCACCTTTATTCATGGATTTGGCCAGTTTCTTGCTCTAAGAGGTTGAGATGCATGATGTGACTGGGGTAGATGATGTAACACCACACATAGAGTGACAGTCTGCATACCTCTCCTTGTACATGTTTTTGCAGAATGCCCAGCATTTCACCCCATATGTCTGCTTTGTTCCTCATACATTTGTGGTTTTCCAGTAAAACACTGTAAAATGCAGTCACTGAAATGTTGTAACTATTGAAGCATTTAAGTGATGACCTTAACATCCTGGCGCTAATCTGACCTGTTGCAACCTGTTGTTATACTAGCTACCTTCTAGGTTATTCAGAGCATGTATAATGTCTGTCTATTGGTTTGGCACTTTGTTCCCCCATTCACTCTGGCTTTGTATGGCTTTCTTGCGGTAACAGATTGAGGGGTTATGACAATCTGTGGGAATACCACCTAACGACTACCTCAGTTGCAAAAAATGTGTCTACTGCCAGATTCAAACCATCAACACCATCACCCATGCTAATGTCCATAGCCTATTGAGTCACACAGGCTGCTTGGCAGGGATGCATCATGCATCACACAAGTAATAGCATGCAGACATATACATTGTCACCCCTGCCTTATGTGAGACACAGAATGTGTGGCCAGGTTCTGTCTCTATGTCACAGCCCTGGAATTGGGTGATCTGCTGTTATGTCATTGCAAATATATTGCTACAGCTGTTATATGGGTACACTGATGAGTTGGGGGGTGGTGGTTGATCAGTCCATGCTGTGTTGGCATACACAGTCATGCAACTGTTCTGTGACCTGACTGTTTGGCATCTCCCTTGAATAATGTAGTGGGGTTTCCAGACATGTGGCACATACTATTGGGCAGAGTTCCTGTTGTCCCAAGTGGCTGTTAGATCTCTTCATGTAGCCCAGTAGCCTGATATATTCCCTTGCATACATGCAGCAGGTCCATACATATGCTACCATATTCTATTACCCCTTCCAAGTGGTGAGTAGCTGTGTGGCTTACCTTGAGAATGCAGCAGTCAACAGACCTGTGGCTCAGGGCTGACTCTGTCTGATTCATGCAGTCCACAGTCGATACATGGTGAGGTACAGGTTGTGTGGGCTGGCTGGCATACTTTTTACTAATATGTATGTGAGTTAGAGTAGGTGTCAGTCCCTAGGGCCCTAGGTTGTCAGTGCATGTGCTATGCATTGTCTCTTGGCCAAGGCCAGGGCATACTGGGCACATCTATGTCTGCCCACAAGGACAAACTCAGGGTTTTCCTCCTCGGAGTCCTCTGTGGGTGTGGCTGTGGTGGCCTAGGCACTGATGGGGGGTTGTGTATCCCTTCCCTTTGCTGATCCTGCTGCAGCTGTTTCCGCAGGATCATATTATGTAGCATGGCACATACTGTGAACATGTGTGCACATGTGGCTGGAGAGTACTGCAGGGCTCCATCAGATATATTGAGGCACTAGAACCATGACTTCAGCAGCCCAGACACAAGCTCTGTGATGTTCCTAGTTATTATGAGTGCCTCATTGTGGCATTCTTCAGTGGGTGTGTGTGTTCATTTCTGATGGATGTCATTCTCCACGGTTCCAGTGCATAGCCAGCATCCCTCAGTAAATGACCATCTGGGATGTCCCCCTTAACAAACATCTGGTACAACTGTGATGCATACCAGATATTTAAGTTGTGATAACTACCAGGGCTGCCAGCGCACACATTCAGGATAATGCCCTGGGCATTGCACATGACCTGGCAGTTGATGGAGTGGTAGTCCTTGGGGTTGACGTACATTCTTCTATCTTCCTACCAGGTGGTGTCTTGATGTGTACATGAGTGCAATCTATAGCAGCCAGTACCTCAAGGTAGTGTGCTACATAGTAAAAGTGTTGCATACTGCTGGCCCTTGCCTCAGGGGTGAGGGGAAAATAAATGTGCTCACTAGCATGTGGTAGCATGGCATCCAGGAACTGGTAGAATATCCTGGATGCTGATGCCTGTGAGACCCCTATCATGTCCCCAGATGGTCTTTGGAATGTACCCATAGCTAGTACCCTAAGAGCTATACATACCTTAGTTTCCACTGGGATGGGTTTCCCTATGTTTGCTCTGGATCTGAGGTGAGGTCGGCAGAGCTCAGTAAGTTCTTGTAGTATGTCCCTGTCCACCCTGTAGCACTCTACGATCTCCAGCTCATGTAGCCCCTGGAAGGTTACCCTGGGCCTGAACACTCTTATCCTTCTCAGTCTAGGCCTATGGTCAGCATCAGCAGCAGCATTGACCTCAGCATCTAGCACATACATATGTAGCAGACCTGGAGTAGCCCCTAGCATTTATTCAGTTAAAATTCCCAAGTCTGTACTCCAGTGGTGCAGAGTATGAGGGTAAAATCAGATTGTAGGGTTTCTGCAACCTATATAATGCTCTGCTGTAGGTGCAGCCTTTGTGAATGGCTACTTATGATGCATTCCACCTGCCAAGTACATCATTAAGGACTGTTACTGGCCCTAGTTCAAGTGGAAAAGAGGTCATCAGTAATTAAGATCTCATTGCCTTTCTCAGCCAATTTTTTTAACAGCTTTGCTTTTTTCTACCTCAACCATGCATTTAACTCTATTTTCTTTTCAATGTTCCTACACATCTAACTTCTCACCTCTCAACCTCCTCCTCTTCTTCTACCCCTAGCCTCCATCTCCTCTTAAGGTTTTACATTGCAATTACTGTCACGCTGAATGTTACAAATTGTTTTAAATCAGCGACTTTCATTTTAGTGTAATATGTTCCTAGGATTTACTTATATGTTCTTTTCCTTGTTTTGTTATGTATTTCTTACTTCCTTTGTATAAAGACTAATTGTTCTCCTACTTTCATTTTTTTGTATTAATCAATGTATTGATTATTATGTAATTGGAGCTTTTCTACACGGGTCTCTGCTGAAAATGGACATCTTGCCCAGTCAGGCTAACCCAGTTAACAAAATGTCAACTAAATAAATAAATAAATAAATAAATAAAACAGTCTTCCTCGCTCAGCAATGCAGTGCACACCAAAGGTAAACAATGCTCATCATTCATTGTGCATGCCCCCTTGCTGAGCACAGCAGCGCGCCATACAAACACACTCAAACACGCTGAAATATGTGCCCAGAAGGTAAACAAAGCTTAACAGCCAGTGTACACACCCCCTTGCTGAGAACAATGGAGTGCTGCACAAACAAGCACTGCTGTGTTCTAATGAGTTTAAAAGGATGTGGACACACCTCCTTTTGATTTTGGCTACCTCTTCTGTGGACGCCAACACGGTTTTCTGTCTACACGGATGGGATCTGCAGACACGGGTAACCATTTGTGTTATTCAGTAACCCCAGTTCATTTGCATAGAGATCCATGCACCAACCTGGGAACTACACAGTTCCATGCCCTATCTCCTTAGCAACCACAGCAGTCTACCATTGTACATACGCCACATAGCAACTGGATGTAGAAATACTGGCAATGAACTGTATGAAAACTGGAATAAATGCAGAAACTTGAACAGTTTTATTAAATTCTAAAGTTTTTTACATTGGTGACTTTGCTGTGTTTCTCTATGAAATATTACTGTTCATGTTTCTGCATATACTCCAGATTACTGTATCATAGTACTAAATTACATTTTTACACTTTTTAATTTTTTTTTTTTTTAGCATGTTTGCACACTGCAGCACACCACGCAAACATGATCTGATTATTTAAAAAAACATATATTTTAAATTATTTTCCATTAGGTTTTGGACACACAGTGGATAGTTTTGCACATATCTATGTCTGATATGCTATTTTTGTCCTTCTTACTGCACTTTTACAGCCCCTGTTATCTGTTTCCCATCCTATACACGGAATTTTCTGTGTACGTTTAGGACACCAGCATGGGGTCTGCAGGATTGATTATCTGCTTGCTGTATTGCTATACCACCCTCATTTGCATGCAATCCACCTGCTTAAGAGGTGATTTGCATGCCACAGACACTTCCATATTGGCGTGCTCATGCATGCTCCTCAGCTGTGTTTCCTGGATCGCACACCTACTTACTTTCATGTAAGCAGTGTGCCACTATGCCTACATGAAATTTATTAAGTTCCCTCCACAGACTTTCAATTTTCTACAGACAGATTGCCAGCCTTCAGAGTTTCCAATCCTGAGCTATATTTCCAAACAAAACTGGGCTACAAAATGGGGCACAAATATGTTTGATACATATGAATCATCCAAACTGCAGTTTTTTAAAAAAATTATGTAACTCATCCATTTTGTGACTATTGCAAAATAACATGCATCTTATACATCTTATACACTGCAAGAAAATAATTGTTTCCTCAAACTTTGCATTACATTTGTCTGACAGCAGAAATAAAAGAAGCAGCCTCTGCAATCTGTACTTTAAGAGGATTTAACATTCTACCTCCCATCAGTTCCTTCATTTAACTTCACCCTTTCTCCATTCTTCCTATGCTCTCCTGAACGGGTCTTTATTAGAATACCGAAGTTTCAAAACTTCGAGTGTTCTAATATCGACCTGTTTTCAGCGAATGCTGAAAATATCAAAGAAAAAGCAAACTGAATTTTTTCCTAGGGAAAAAATTCGGTTGTCTGTTTCTGTTGCTTCGGTATTTTCAGTGCTGTGGTAGAAAGTTAAAGGTTGGGTTCAGGTAAGTGTGCAATTGTGTGGATGTGAGGGTTAGTGCGGGTTAGGTGAGTTAGGGTTAGGGCGCGGGTCAGGTAAGTGTGTGATTGTGTGGACATGAGGGTTAGGGTGGGGTAGGTGAGTTAGGGTTAGGGTGCGGGTGAGGTGACTGTGCGATAGTGATGGACCTTAGGGTTAGGGTTTAGGTTAAGGTAAGTGGATAGTTAGTGGTGTATGTATAGTTTAGTGTAGGGTTACGTGTAAGAGTTTAGGTGTATGTGTGTGGATTGCTGTTTGTTGGGTGTGCTTGTGTTGTGTGTATGTGTTTTGGAACAGCAAATTTTTTTCCCTAGGAAAAAATTTGCTGTTCTGTATGTTCGATGTTTTAAATTTTCGATGACTAGGGTTTGATATTAGAACACTCAAGGTTTTGAAACTTCGGTGTTCTAATATAGAACCTCCTGAACACCTTTCTGAATTTCCTATATATGACTTATTTTGGTAGTCCATTTCATGGATCTTTAACAAACTCTGTGAAGAAATGCTTTCATAGATCAATGAGAAAATAGTCCCAAGTTCACCCCACTATTCTATTTGCTGCAACAACAAGTTTCTCACTTTGCTGCTGGTGGACCAGTTCTGCTATGATTGACAGGCACAGATTATTTTCCTTTTTTGTTGCCATGAGTTCACTCCCTCAGCTAATCATTCACAGCAGTGTAGCACTTCAGCTTAAGTGTTTTCATTTGTCTGCATCAACTATAAACTGAGATATTTTTCCCTA
This sequence comes from Protopterus annectens, assembly GCF_019279795.1. NCBI lineage: Eukaryota > Metazoa > Chordata > Ceratodontiformes > Protopteridae > Protopterus > Protopterus annectens. The sequence goes on along the minus strand of NC_056741.1, from coordinate 1,743,547,535 downwards.
GTTTTCAAGTCCTCCTTTATACTATTTTCCTCCATCTTCTACTGCTGACCTATCCACATATTCAGCTGTTCCTGTTTTATATTCCATAAGGCATGTTGAAATGAACACATTAAAGAATATTGGATCAAGAACCAACCTATGAAGAGCTCGAGTAGATACTTCCCTTATACATGGTATCATCCTACTCACCACAGTCCAGTCCATCAGATCAAGGAAAATGCCTTGGCAAAGTCTTGGAAGACCACATCTGTCAGAACATCCCTGTTAAGTTGTCCAGTAACCCAGTCATAAAAAAAATAGATCCCGTTTGACTGACAGCTCCTTCTGGTCATGAACCTTTATTGGTTGATGTCCTGGATATTGCTGCCATCTAGGAAAGCAAGACACGTTTGCGTACCACTGTTGTTAGGTTAAAAGAGTTGTAATTGCCCAAAGTTTTCCTTTACCTTCCCTTATAGTGGAAACTATGTTTGCTGTTTTCCACTCCTCATTCACTTCTGCATTGGTCAGTGTCAGTGATTGGTTAAGAATCTTGACAGGAGATCCAGTGGCACACTGGCTAAATTAGGGAGGACTGTCTACCTCCTCCTGTTCTACCCTGGTGTCTGTCCACTGATCAATGACTCTGCACTATCTCTTCCCCATAGTAGCACCTTCTTGTGAAGACTGAGGAAATGTATTAATTCAGTACTCCCATTTTTGACCCCTTCCTGCTTCATCCTACGGCACTGCTATCCAAGGTTTCCCTATACATCACTGGGTCTGCAAGCCTCTCGCATCACCCACAGACTTAATCTGATATGGGTTGGAGCTGAAGCAGATGTTAAGTGCATCAAGTGTGTGGAGAGGGTCTCAGTCATCATCTGCTAACCATCAGCTGGGGGATTGTTTGTCTCATGACTGACCAGTTTACTTTCTCTGTTTGTCTCTCCTATTATTGACACATGTTGTGGGGTTCTTTCCCCTGTGGACCATGTCTCCTGTTAGGGAGCATCATTAATGACTACTAGGCTATATTTAGGTCTTTATCCCTCTACATCACAGTGCTGATGTGAGTGATTCTTCATTTAGCTTGTTTCCTGTGAACTCCTTTCTGCTGCTAAGCTATGCTAGAACTGTGGCCCATTCCTTATGTTTATTATAAATCTAAAATTCCTTTGTTCCCATTCTTGACTGCCTCCTATTCCCTCCTTATTGGCTTGCAGATTTGCTTTCAGCTCCTTTCTGTATGCCTCCCTGGCCTGTACTTCATCTATTGCCTCAATCTGACATCTACCACTTGTATGTCCTATATTTTGAAAATGGAATGAAGAGTTACTACAGGCAACCAACAACACATAAACTGTAATGCAAGCAGCCATATGAATGGATCCAACTGGAAAATGAATACCAAATCAATGTCTGTTTCACAAGTTACAAATAAAGATTGAGTGCTTTCATCCGAACCAACCTAGGACTTCTTCAGAATAAAATGAAAAACCAAACCATTCACTTATATACTAAATCAGCTCATTGCTAAATTGCTAATTGAACAATGAATACTTTTAATTTAAAGAACCAAAGTCATAAAACATAGGCAATAAAAAGTCTGCTGTTTTGCTGTGTATTGTAAAACCATCATGTTAAAAACATTAAAAACGTTAATTTATGTGGCATAATTAACATTTATGACTTTTAAAAATGGTAAAATGTATGCCATAGTAAGCAATTGTCACTCCAAAACTGACCTTATGATTAACAAGGGTTGTAAAGGAAATCTATTCTTTTAACCTAGGCTCTTGAAAGGCATGAAGTCTCAGTTGCTATCTTACTTCTTTTACCTCTAAGTTGATTTTGTCATCCCTCCTCTTGGGTTATGTTTGACCTGTTCTAGAATACCAAACTGAATTTTTTTATATTTTGCACATTCTTTGGAATGCTTAAAAAGTGCATTATTGTCATTTTTCTTTTCTATTTCGGAATTGCACTCATAGATGCATTTATGGAGACATCTCTCCATTTTGCCCACATAAAAAGATGGACAATTTGAGCACTTGGTAAGATAAACAACACCTTTAGATTGACAATTGCTCTTACAAAATATAACGGTTGAATGTATACCATTCTCTAAATCTAATGTTTTGTTTCTAAAATGTAGGGACATTGAGTGCAAGCTCGACACCTTATTGTTCCACTTTTCTGAGTACCCTGACCTCCTGAGAACCCTTGAAACCAATCCTTTAAATTACGCCCTGTTTTTTAGGAAAAACAGGATTCAGGCCCCAAAAGGTTGAAAATGGAGGAGTTTATTAACATGTTCCAATTTCTTTTAACGATATCCATGATGTCTCTCATTTGTGGGCAATGTTGCACTACAAATGCCCTTTCATATTGATTCTCTTCTTTTTCCTGGCCTTCCTTACCTAAGGAAATTGACAAAAGGCCAGCACCACAAGGACATAAATAGAATACTGCAATCTATTTTGCATCATAAATTCAAATCAGACCGGTTTCGGCCCTAAGCCTTCATCAATGATAGCAAATGCAGAAAACCAAATACTTTAAATAGCCTCAATACAAAAACACTTCCGGTGACATCTCTTCCCTACATACCCATGTAGGTTGAAATATCTAATACATTGTTTTAATTTTATATTACATTTTGACATTGAGACCTGGTACAAAACGCCCCTCCCCCCCCCAATTTTATAATCCATTTTCTTTCCTTGTAATTCAAAATGGAGTGCCACCCTGTTTTAAACTGTCTATTTCCCATGACTTTATCAATAACTATAAATGTAAATGTAGCTGATCTATGAAGCTGACAGTGTCTGTATAGTGCGTTTGTAAGCTTTTTTTCTGTATGTCACTAAAATGCTCTGACATCTGATGTCATAATGGCCTGGAGGTCTGCCCTACACAGAATGCAGAACAGGTGCAACTAGCCATATACACCACCCGATCTGACCCACAGTTAGCATAAAAATGCATGTCAAAAAAATTTCCCATATTCTTGCTGGTGAACTGCTTCAGCTTAAACATATATTTGCAAAACCTACAGTGTCCACAAGGATAGGAGCCAATAAGTTTGTCCCCAGTAATAGTTGCTTGATGACCAATATGGTTACTTTTATTGATTTTTTTTATAATAAGCAAAATGTAAGCCCAAGGTCTTTCCCCTACAGAAAGAGAATTTGCATCTCTCTGGCAAAAGTGAACCCAATTTATCATTTGTTGTCAATATATTCCAGTGTTTCTGAATCACCTCCCTTAACAAGCTGATATTTCTCCCATATGTTGTGACCAACCTAATAGTGGCTAGTCCATCTCGGTTGTGTTGAGATTTATATTGTAGTAATCAGATCTATGCTGATTGCTAGCCCATTCACTGGCTTTGAACATGTCCCCCTTCCTATATCCTCTATCCAGAACTCTACCTATAAGATCGTGTTTATAGATGTTAAAGTCTGCATCAGATGAACAAATCCTTCTTATTCTAAGAAACTGGGATTTTGGAATATTTCTGATCATATGGCTGGGATGGAGGCTAGATGCATATAATAAGCTGTGATATTGTGGATATTTCCTATAAACTATAGTACGCAATGTGTGGTCTTGTTGATGTAAAATTTTCACATCCAAATAGTTAATTTCCACCTGATGATAAGTTAGGGTAAATTCAATACCCCACTTGTTCTCATTAATATAACCAATGAACTCCATAAGATAGTCAATATCCCCTCGCCAAACCAACCAGCAATCGTCCAAAAATCGCCTCCATATATCGATTTCTGGAAGGAAGATGTTATGGGAATCAGCACAAGGGCAGACACGACAGAAAATTTGTTACAATCAATGGTGAAGGGAATATCCAATGTAACAATGTGTATAACATTTCCAAATATACTTTGTCTAATCAACAGGAACAACTACTGAATAAAGGTTTAAATTACATCCCATTTTTTTGTGGATAAAAATGTTTTTGTTACTGATATTATAGTATTTTGTAGGAAATTAAATCTCAAATTATTTTTTTGGTATACAGGATAGCTCTCAAAGACCTGCTGAGTTTCGTTTTCATAAATCTAGTTTTTCTCTCCCTATGAATAAATATGTGGCCATTTTTCAACAGGCTGTACTTAAAGACTTACATTTCAGAGCATATTCCTCCCAGATGTTGGGACATAACTTATCAAAGGTGAACAACTTGCACTTAAGGAGCTTCAGGAAAATACTGATATTACCATTCTACCAGCTGACAAGGGTGGGGCAGTGGTGGTCATGGATTCCAGTTATTACTAGGCTGAGGGAAACAGACAATTGGCTAACCCTCAGCATTACATGAATATGCCAATTGACCCCACCCCCAATTTCAAACAAAAGATAGATTCTTTTTTAGAGAAAGCAGTGGGGAATGGCATTATCAGTGAATCAGTCAAACAACGCCCGATGGTAAAGGAGCCTGGCAAACAATATTTATACCTTTTGCCAAAAATTCATAAAGACCTGAATGAGCCTCCCGGTAGACCCATAGTTTCTGGAACTGGATCTCTCATGGAACCCTTATCAGTGTTTCTGACTGAGTATTTACAACTTTAGCTGCCATATGTTAGGGCCAGAATTGAGGATACAACAGAATTTTTGAAGATAGTGTCTGAATCACAATTAGAGCCCAACTGGTTGATGTGTACCTTGGCTGTAAAGTCCCTCTATACCAGTATACTGCATTGGGCAGGCTTACAATCCTTGGAATACTAGCTATATAGGGTAGAACTTTACTCTCTGGGCTTTAATATGTTGCTTATGTGTATGGCTGAACACATCCTGACTAAGAATGTCTTCTATTTCAAACGCGACTGTTATTGGCAAACCCAAGGTTCGGCTATGGAGGCATCTTTTGCCCCCATATATGCCAACCTGTTTATGGGCTTTATTGAAGAACAAATCATCTATGATGACTCCCATAACATCTTCCTTCCAGAAATCGACATATGGAGGCGATATTTGGACGATTGCTGGTTGGTTTGGCGAGGGGATATTGACTATCTTATAGAGTTCATTGGTTATATTAATGAGAACAACTGGGGTATTGAATTTACCCTAAATTATAATCAGGTGGAAATTAACTATTTGGACGTGAAAATGTTATGTCAACAAGACGACACATTGTGTACTATAGTTTATAGGAAATATCCAAAATATAACAACTTGTTATATGCATCTAGCCTCCATCCCAGCCATACGATCAGAAATATGCCAAAATCCCAGTTTCTTAGAATAAGAAGGATTTGTTCATCTGATGCAGACTTTAACATCTATAAACAAGATCTTATGGGTAGATTTTTGGATAGAGGATATAAGAAGGGGGACGTGTTCAAAGCCAGTGAATGGGCTAGCAATCAGCATAGATCTGATTTACTACAATATAAATCTCAACACAACCGGGATGGACTAGCCACTATTAGGTTGGTCACAACATATGGGAGAAATATCAGCTTGTTAATATATTGACAATGAATGATGAACTGGGTTAATTTTTGTCGGAGAGATGCCAATTCTCTTTCCGTAGGGGAAAGACCTTGGGCTCACATTTTGCTTATTATAAAAAAATCAATAAAAGTGACCATATTGGTCATCAATCAACTATTACTGGGGACAAACTTATGGGCTCCTATCCTTGTGGACACTGTAGTATTTGCAAATATATGTTTAAGACGAAGCAGTTCACCAGTAAGAATACAGGAAAAATTTTTGACATGCTTTTTTATGTTAACTGTGGGTCGGATTGGGTGGTGTATATGGCAAGTTGCACCTGTTTTGCTTTCTATGTAGGGCAGACCTCCAGGCCATTATGACATTAGATGTCAGAGCATTTTAATGACATACGGAATAAAAAGCTTACAAATGCACTATACAGACACTGTCAGCTTCATAGTTCAGCTAAATTTACATTTATAGTTATTGATAAAGTCATGGGAAATAGACAATTTAAAACAGGATGACATTCCATTTTGAATTGCAAGGAAAGAAAATGGATTATAAAATTAGGGGGGGGGGGCTTTTTGTACCAGGTCTCAATGACAAAATGTAATATAAAATTAAAACAATGTATTAGATATTTCAACCTACATGAGTATGTGGGGAAGTGATGTCACAAGAAGTGTTTTTGTACTGAGACTATTTAAAGTATTTGGTTTTGTGTATTTGTTATCACTAATGAAGGCTTAAGGCCGAAACCAGTCTGATTTGAATTTGTGATGGAAAATATATTGTAGTATTCTATTTATGTCCTTGTGGTGCTGGCCTTTTGTCAATTTCCATATGTGTTGAGCTGGCCGTTTGCATCAGCCGTACTTGTTAGCTGCTGTGTGGAGTGACTTAATTACCTAATCCAGTCCCCAAGAGGGGTTTGTTCTTAATATCCCATTGATTCTGAACATAATTCCTAAAGTAATTCACTATTTGGTGCAGATAACCCCTAGCTATAAACATATCAGATACGATATCAAGTTTGCGGGGGATGTCCTCTAGTTGTGGTGTCATCCTTGCAATTTGAATGCATTGACCCTTAATCAAGCTTTTGTTTTGATGGAGGAGTGACTACTACTAACATCTAAATAAGAATTACTAAAAGTAGCCTTTCTAAAAACTGTAGACTTGAACTCTTTACTAATGTGGGCAATTAAGGTATCTAAACAATTTAATTTACTTTTCCATATTTTGTGTATAAATTATAAAAACCTAGATGTCTGGTTAAGATAATTAATAAAAGGGGGTATATTATCTTCACAGCCTTCCCATTAAATAAATATGTCATCCAAAAACATTAAGGTGTGGAGCTTGTGTTCAGTGTCCATACATCTTTGAAACCAAAACATTAGATTTAGAGAATGGTATATAGTATATGCATTTAACTGTTACATTTTGTAAGGACAATTGTCAATCTAAAGGCATTGTTTAAGCAAATGTCAATCTAAAGGCATTGTTTATCTTGCCAAGTGCTCAAGCTGTCCTTCTTTTCATGTGGGAAAAAAATGCAGAGATGTCTCCATAAATGCATCTATGAGCACAGTTATAAAATAGGAAAGAAAATGACAGCAACGCACTTTTCAAGCATTCCAAAGTATGTGCAAAATATAAAAAAATTCAGCTTGATATTCTAGAACAGGTCAAACATAACACAAGAGGAGGGGATGAAGAAACCAAGTTAGAGGTAAAAGAAGTAAGGGGGCAATTGAGACTTCATGCCTTTCAAGCGGCTAGGTTAAAAGAATAGATTTCCTTACAACCCTTGTAAGCATGAGGACAGTTTTGGAGTGAAAATTACTTACTATGAAATATATTTTACTATTTTTAAAAGTCATAAATGTCAATTATGCTATGTAAATTGTTTTTAATGGTTTTAACATAATGGTTTTACAATATACAGCAATAGCAGCAGATTTTTTTATTTATGTTTTATGATGTTGGTTCTTTAAATCAAAAGTATTCATTGGTCAATTAATCAATTGGAAATTTAACAATGAGCTAATTTAGATATAAGTGAATGGTTTGGTTTTTCATTTTATTCTGAAGAAGTCCTGGGTTGATTAGGAGGATAGCACTCAATCTTTATTTGTGATTTGTGAAATAAACATTGATTTGGTATTCATTTTCCAATTGGATCCATTCATGTGTCTGCTTGTGTTACAGTTTATATGCCCTACATTTTGCTTAATTACTAGCCTCTCCTTCCTATGTAGCCACTTTGTTGTTTTGTGCTTTTCTGATTTTGCTTCTGTTTCAAATTATTGCCCATACACATGACTGCTTACCTACTCGCCCATTTCTATAGCTTGTTCACGGTACCTCAAGGCTCCAATCCTTTTTCATATCAGATCTCCATAAGACAAACCCCTGTCGTATATCCTGGGCAACTCACTGACCTCTTTCCCTTGTACTGCCTATACTATTATCTTCACCCTGTCCTGTTTTGGATCTCTAATATTTTCCTCTTTTAATTTATTAGCACCTGGTTACATCTTTTTTTTCTATATCTTCTTCCCTTTTCCCTTCATGGTCATTTAGTCACCTATAATGGGAGAGGGAGACAGAAACAGCGATGATCGATATTAGCCAGCATGAATCAACAAGTTTCTGCATGCTTCCTATCGTTTGTGGCAGCCAATGAACATCCAGCATGAATCAACAAGTTTCTGCATGCTTCCTAACTCCCGTTTGTGGCAGTCAATGAACACATTGCTGAAGAAAGGATATCTCCTTACACACACACACACACACACACACACACACACACACACACACACACACACACACACACACACACACACACACATGCATTCACATTCATCCGCCACCTGAAACCTTAGTATTACTTACATCTTACAGTGTTACTATAAACTCTCATCCCTATCTGGGGGCTTCTTCACCTCCTAGCTACTCTGCCCAAAATTAATTCTTCCAACTTACCAAAAGTTGAGTCAAACAAGCTCCCTTTCACGTTCTACTCGCTTCCTTCTTAACCATCATCTCAAGTCCTCCCTTATAGGTCTTTCCACCTCCTTTGCTTTCCAGTCTTTAGTTTCTTCACCTGACCTCTCATTAACAGCAGCTCCACTCTTTCCATTTTCTCCCACCCACCATCTACATCATGCAGGCTGAAGTACATACAGCAATGCCTATAAATACAGAACCATCTTCCTATAACCTCCTTCCAGAAGACCCTGCACCAAGTGCTGTAAATTGCAAAATGGGGTCTTGCCAATAGAATGCACGCTGTCAATTTTAAAACTTTGTAATGAATAATTGAAAGTATCTTGAAATGTTGACATACATACCTGGGAAATGCCAAATAGTTCATATTCTGAGTGTGTGTGTGTGTGTGTGTGTGTGTGTGTGTGTGTTTGTGCGTGTGTGTTTGTGTGTGTGTGTGTGTGTGTGTGTGTGTGTGTGTGTGTGTGTGTGTGTGTGTGTGTGTGTGTAAAACTATATCCCATTGCAGCACTACATACGTGCCCATATGGGCTAACTCTCTGCAATGGTTATGCATTTTATGGCCCTGTGACTAGCTGCTGTCCCTAAATTTCCCACTGCTACATAATCATAACTGATGTCTGCCATCTGACCCAGATACAGGATACTTGTAAATGTGTCATCTCCGTCACCACACCTTCTAGATTTACAAGTTCAGAAAACCCAGGTGATGTGTAACAAGGACAGCAGACCTTATCACAAAGTATGAATGCATGACTATGCTGACTGCACCCATTGTCCCTGATAGACTGATCTACACATACGCACCTAGGGAGCCATGCACGTATACTGCCATACCTTGCTGATATCATATTTCTACTGTGCTGCCATGCCATCTTGTGCCTCTGTATTGCCACCATGTGTCCATATTTTATCTACCCTCAGACTCATGGAACAAAAAAATTCACAGATCCGTGACAAACCTGTCATTCTGTAACAATATTGCCAGTCCAACATCATGCAACAAAAATACACAAAGTGTGATGTGTAGTCATGACACATGCCAGCATAAAGTACCTGTTGTGGGCCACAAGTGGCATGGTAAAGCAATACTGCACTACACAAGTACATGTCAAGTAATGTAGACACCCTGTACATCATACACATAGTAGCATTTCCCTGCATCGATGACATGGATGATATCACATGCACAGGGTGTGGTGTAGGGGTGCTGGCGGCCTAGGCTGTGCCACACAGTTGAAAGCATGTGTGTGAGTTAGGAAAGGGTGTGCATTAGATGGGACATAGAGTGGTGCCGTGTGTGTCTGCCGGTGACCTGCATGTTACAGTGGTGTTTGAGTGTGTGTGTGTACACAGTCAAGCCCAGTGCTAGCCCTACATGTCTGTATGTTGCACAGTTTTGGATGATGCATGGTCGAGTGGACAGTTAACCATCTCTGGCCATGAACACAGTAACTGGATCTGCCTGGAGTAGCACTGGCATCACCATGCCCATGGTCAGATGCAGTGCTAGTACCTGATGGTGACTGCTGCTTGCTGTAGCTGTGTCCACCAAGGAACTGCCCAGGACCATGTGGCCATGGCCTGCCATGTTGTGGCTTGGACAGCACACTACCCTCTATGGTGCTGGAGGAGCTGGCACTACAGGAGCATGACTTTCTATGGCCACATGGACACTCAGAAGATGGTGTTGCTGACCTATGTCCATGTATCTGACACCCAACTCAGACCACATGTTCCAGTACAGAAAATCTGTGGTCCAAGACAGACACTGTTGCAGCCCACTGTCTGTCCACTCCATCAGTGAACCAATCCAGGGTGTCCGCAGTGAGGTGGGAGGCAGTCTCAGATATCAGAATATTCTGTGTCCATAACCCTATGCATCCATCTGGTGTTGCGTTCATAACACGCCTGTGCCTCTATGATGGTTCAAAACATGCACTTTGTAACCCATGATGTGACAACTGCAACAGGTGGTGGATGGCCAGCAGTCCTCCTATGAGCACCCCTGTCAATCTGCTTGTGTGGGAACTTGCCATGTCTCTGGCTATGGCTAGTATCTAGACTCACTGATGCCATAGTTGCCACATTGTCCTGTTCAGTGTCACCACCCTCTGACCGTCCAATATCTGTGGCCTCTGGGGACTGGGTATGTGTGGCCATACCCAGTCTCCAGATGCCACACATACCCAGTCCCCAGAGGCCACAGATATTGGATTGGGTATATGTGGCCATACTGACTGTGTGTGGTTTCAATGGGGGCAGAAGAAGGATGTCCACCTCTGGGACAGATTCAGCCCCCAACAACCCCACCTGGGCCTCACTATGGCCACCATCATCATCAGAGTCCAATGAGACACTGACATCAGGTTGTGAGGGGGACAGACTCCAACCACCCGGTCACCTGTGAAAACCAAGACAAAAACAGTACATTACTACCTGCATTTTAATGTATGGTAATCCACACAGACGCATACAAATGACGATCCACAACTATATCTCCATTCCCATGCACAACAGACAACCTCACAACAACATACACAGACAAGTCAAGTCCTTTCTAACATGCACTTCAGCCAGATCCAGTTAAAGTTGCTTGTACAATCTGCCTGTGACAATATATGTGATAGAAATACATATAAAACCCAGCACACTTTTCTTGCAAATGATATGCCAGTACTAGTGTCACTGCCTCAGGTATGTACCATCTCTCTTTTGTGTTTGAACAGGCATCTTGGAGTAATTGCCTCATGTATACCAGGCTGTGTGCCCGCTCATAACTATAAGTACAAATGTGTCTTTGGTCATTAAAATACACAACTGTGATTGCCCAGTCTATGAACCATAACTAACTATTCTAAAATGAAGCATACAAATATACTACTCTGGCTGAACACAACATTTGTACATAGGACAATATGGCAGCCCTTAACTTTCATAGGGTATATATGATCCATAAATAACAATATCACACTTACCAGGTACAGGACCATGGACTTGGGCCATACATGGCAGACCTATGAAAAGGTGCGGGAGAGGTATTGTCAGCACCACCAAATCTTGCAGCACTACAAGGTAATATGTGCATATATCCACATGTACAGTAGCTACTATGATACTGTCTGCATTGCCGACATTCTGAGTATGTGTGCAGAAATGAGTGTAAACCCCAACACCCCCTGAATGCAGATAGACCTGACACCCATGTACAGGTATGTACAGCCTGCCCCAATGACTGAGACAGTATTACACTGGTGAACACATTACGCTTACCTGGATGATCCTCTGCTGTGGACACTGTGGCACCCACCTCCCTGATGTATGGTGTGATGGATGCCTGGGAGCTGTTGTGTGTTCTGAGGTTTGCCAGGAATTCCTCTGTTTCTAAGAGTGGTTATTCTATCATAGGCCCTCCACCAGTAGCGGCACAAACCCTGGCAACATCAACTGCCCTTTGTCGTGCAGCATTCAGCATGTCTGTGGCCTGGTGTTGAACCTGCTCATAGATCCTGTCCTCTTGGCCAATCTGATTGATATCCCACACAAGGTCTGCCAACAATGCTCTTTGCAGTTCCTGATTATGCCTCCCCTGGACAATAAGATCTGATGGTGCTGTCTCATTCCACTCACTATTATGTCATTCTCCACATCTGAGAAGGGGGCATGTCTTCTGTGGTACATGTTCCCGAAAGACAACAAAAGGGGAACACATTACAGGACCAGATATATGGACGTCCACTATGTACAGATCAAGCACAACCATAATGGCCTGCACTATCCACTTCTCCCTCACACATCATACCCCACAGTCTAACAACACACTATATGTGTGGATACCACCAAGACAGTAGCAATACTGAGGTTTGTTCTTGTGTGCCATGACAGATTCTACTGCATGTTTCTACACCCAGCACTGCAGTCTACTGTAAACACCCACTAATATGTCATACAGCCACTGCCAGACAAATAGCAGTGTGCTCTTACAACCACTATACAGGGACAGTCCAGCAACACCAGTGTGCCACAATGAAAGAAAACAATGCAAGCCTGCTGTAGTATATGTTCCCTGTAGACATCATAACTCTCAACTATACAGATGTTTGCAGAATGTCAAGATGTTTGCCTTATAGCTTTGGTCATTTTCAAACAACATTGTGGATTTCTGATAAAATATTGGCCAATCATTGATGGTTGATGTTAGAAAATAAATACAGACATCTTAGTTTAAGATGTCACAGCCTGCAGAACACAGTTATGCTACTGTAATATCTGTTATTCTATTCACTTTTTTACTTTGTATGAGATATAGTTACAGTGTCCTTAATTTTGGGCTTTTGTCCCTCCATTAATTATGGCTTTGTTCAGATATCTTTCTGTGACAGGTTGACAGCTATGTTAAGCACAGCTCTCAACCAGACAGGGAACAATGTAAACAGGATCATGAACTTAGCCAAAGTACATCAAGGGGAATTAGGGACACTTTTAAAATGCTAGAACTGTTTATGTGAAACAATAACAGAATGAGAGGGGGTGAATTGGTGTACATTGTCTAACGTTACAGGAGTATACACCCTTACTTATTGTCATTATGCTTTATGTGTAATTCACTAGCTTCCCCACAACAGCCAACTGTTTTAAGAGGAAATAAGGGGACAGACATAAGATGTGAGTGGAAATCAGGGACATTTGAGAGGCATGCCTGTAGGTGTAGGACAGCTGAGTATTAATGACATGACATTACCATAGATCTAAGAAAGACTTTCTGCTGTGATTCCTATTCCCCATACCTCCAGCCTCACATCTGCATCCTGTTATATGGAGACATCAATTACATACCTGGGTGAGTGCAGTACACCTTTGTTGAACTTTGCTTCCGGTAATCTTTTGAAAATATGCTGTCTGTGTGAGGTAAGTCTCATGCAGACTTGTTCCCTATAACCAGCTACTTGCCTTTTTAAGGTACTGATCATTAGCAGGCAATTGCCTCTGCACCAGTCTGTGGCTCTGATATATTAATTGCAGCCAAAACAGTTGAATTTCACTATCATTAGTCAATGACATTCCACCACAGTACAATTTATAAGGTCTTTATGTAGACCTAGGCCCCTTCCTTGCTGTTAAGATGGATACTACTGAGGTGTGGAGACTACAACATCACAGACGGTAAGTACCATAGCTGTCAGCTGTAGAGATTTATGCAGTATGTCCACAGTTTCACCTCAAATGTGTGGTCAGTGTCCCATTACATTGTGGTCATCTGGCAATTCACTGGCAAACATTGTGGGTTGAGATCGGTAATGGAAGACACACATTTGAGTGTCAGACTTCATATCCCCCTGAATATGCATGCTAATGCAATAGCTGTTATTGTATCAACTTGTTATCAATGTAGGAACAAACTGTAAAACATGTCCCAATCTCTGTACCTTTTTCACCCCCATTAAGTATGGGTGTATCCAGATCCCTTATGCTAGGGGTTGGGAGGTATGGTAGGTGTGTAAGTAACTACCTTTACATACAGGTGTATGTACTACAGGCGGATAACAGATAGGGGGGAGTGCGAACACTTTGGAGGGCAACAAGCTGTATGTGTAACTGTGGCAGCTGTGTCAGCCCTGTTGTTATGGCAGAGCCAGAGTAAGGAGATCTCTTTACAGTTCAATCAAGGCATGTGATTAAGGTACATCTGTTATGCAACAGTGCCAATAACAGAGTAGTAGGCAACATATATTTATGCTATACAGATATGTGCAGTGTGTCCACACCTGCAGGCCTTTGCCTTGCAAAACTGGATAGTAGTTCATCAATTATCAATAACCTGGATAACGATTGCATGGCTCAGTCATTAATTGCTGTCTTCACAATAATGTAATTCCACTGCAACACAAGACTGGATTTGACCCTGGACTGTCTTTGTGTGGCAAAATGTGCTACATGCAAGGCATGTAACAGACTGAGCTACTGAGTCATCATGACAGCAGATGTATTTGCAAGGTATACGTGCAGATATGCAGACTGTGACACACATTGTCTACAACCATCAGTATGTACACGGCTTTCTACATCTGTATTTCTGCACCAGGGTCCAAGTTGAACATGTTCTTTGCTGTTGCTCATACAAGGGCTCATTTACCTGCTATCACAGGTCAGACTTGCATCCATTTTATGTCCTTGGCTGTCTAGTGGTGTATTATTGTACCAGAGTCCAAGGAACACCCCCATTTTCCCATTCATTTTTAATTCCAGTTTGCGCAGTGCAGACGGTGAGCAGCTCCGCTGAGATATGCCTAATGACTGTAAGTGGCAATCACTATGTTTTGATGCAAACACCTGTTTTAATTAAGATCATGGTAGGTTAATACAGTGTGCTGCAGGTGTGATGGGCTTGGGCTCAAAACATGGTAGAGGTGTTTATTTTGTATATTCTGTACATGTGATTTACAATGTTATAAACACATATACTCATTAGAGCTCTATTTAGCTGAGCTAAGCAAAGCTGCACACCACTGCGCACCACACAGGTCCATGCTAAAAAATATAAACAAAAGAGGGGAGATAGGAAAATGGTGAAATGGGATCAAGCAGGGGAAAAACATAGTGAAAGGCAGGTAGGGATGTGCAGGAAGGGTATAGGAAAGAACCATAGCTATCCATTTCTTGTACAGCATCATCTGTGTACTTTGACAGACTCTGTAGATGAATTTGAACTCTCAAACCCCAGAGACAGGGGTCAAGCTAACATAACTGTGTTACCAAGCCAGTTGGACTGTATTGCTTGTGTCCAGTGGATATGTGTGCAAAATGGAGAGCTATGTATCGGCGATATTTTTTTATTGAGACAGGTGCCCATTTTTTTTTTTTCTATTAAGGTGAGAGTAGAATGTTGGGGAAGAGACTTAGGTATGTGTGGGGAGGTAAGTTGCGTAAGAGATGATACATTTGTAGACAGACAAGACAGCAGACAGGGGTAATATGTGACACATGAGGTGCATGAACACCTTGGATGGGGAGGGTGTTGTGGAATCCAAGTCACATGTGCCTCCAGATGGCAGCAGCATGACTCACATTCCTACCCATGGGACTGTCAATACTTCTCCTTCAATGCCCTGAGGGTGGCTGTGCTGGAGGCTGGGCACCAGGGCTAGGCTACCCCACCAGGTTGGCCAGCATGCCCTCAATCTGGCACAGGTGGCATTCATAGCTCTGATGAATAATTCCACATACCATGCCTTGCAGTTCAGCATGGGTTGAAAGAAGGTGAGAGTGAGCTATGGCAATTTTAGCTGGAGGGGTTAGGAAGGCTTTTATTCTGTACAGTGACCCTAGTTTTTTATTAATGGTTTTGATAGTTTGGTTAACATGTAGGTCGAATTTTAGATTATTGTCTATGATGACACCTAATAGTTTTGTAGAGGGGTCAGGGGAGATTATTGTGCCATCATTTGAATTTATGGTAAAGGTAAAAGCGGTAGACCTACGTGTTGGTGAAAATAACCGCATTTTAGTTTTTTTGGGATTTAGGATCAGACAATGTTCAGAAAGCCAGTTTTCTATTGTATTAAAGGTGGTCTGGGTAGCTGACCATAACTCTACTGGAGATGTGGCTGAGCAAATCAGAGTAGAGTCATCAGCATATTGGATACAGCTGGCTTTTGGGATGACAATATAAAGGTCATTAATGAAGATGGAGAACAGCAAGGGCCCTAGTATAGAGCATTGTGGTACTCCAAGGGTGTTAGGTAGAAGGTTAGAGAATTTGTTCTGCCAGAGGACAGCCTGCTATCGACCATTCCAGTAGGATTGAAACCACTGAATGGCTCTAGTATCTAGACAGAATGTTTGCAGAGTGTGGATTAAAAGTTGGTGATCAACCATGTTGAATGCCTTGGAAATATCCAAGAAGAGGGCTGAGGATATATAATTATTGTTGCGATTATGGTTTACGGTGTTGGTAAAGGCTAGGAGGGCTGAAGTAATGCTGTGATGAGGACGGAAGCCATGCTGAGTGTCTGCCATAAGGTGATTCTAGATTAGGTGGTGCATGAGTTGTCTATGAATAAATTTTTCCATAATCTTTGCAAGTGGAGAGAGTATAGCTATTGGCCTATAATTGGAGAATTCAGTAGAGCTGCCTCCTTTGTGAAGTGGGATTACATAGGATATTTTCCAGATGGTGGGAATTTTAGCTTCTACTATGGTTCGATTGATTAGTATTGAGATGGGGTAAGCAATAGCATCAGCTGATTTTTGTAGGTGCTCGGCAGGGAGTTGATCAGCAGAAAGTGTAGTGGGTTTTAATTTTTTGATCAAGGTATGGATAAGTGAAGTGGTGACTGGTTAGAAGCTGAATGTGAGTAGGTTTCTAGGGGTGCTACTTTCAGGACCAGTGGAGCTAGGAGGTAGTTGGCTAGCTAGGGCTTGAATTGTCTCAGTAAATAATCGGTTAAAACTGTCAGAAACATCTTCAGGGGTTTTATCAATAGTAGCAGCAGGGATTGGGGTTGAAGTTTGTCCAGGATGTAGTAGATTATTTAAACATGCCCAAAACTTCTGAGGGTTATTTTAATAAAGTTAATGTAACAACATATGTTAATAGTAAACCATAACCAATTAATAACAATAAGAAATAAATGAAGATTAGGGGTGGGATGAGAGACAAAACCAGTCCATTAGTAACATTTCTGGTTATTTCTTTGACAACAATGCTACTATCTACTCTACTAGTCTGTATTTTGTTTATGTGTACAGTCTCCTATAGCTGATGCAGCACATACATGCCTCTCAAGCTATTTGCATGGGACACTATGGGCCAAGCAGTAACAACTGCTGGTACAGAACTACACAGAACGCTTGCACATCAGGTGAACCAATATAATGATGAAGATGTTCTGTGGGATGATGTGGTGATACTTTGTAATCTAGGTAATCATTTTCATGATAATCCTGTGACAGATGGATTACGCACTATTAATTACATAATGTGAAATCGCGACACTTGAGAGACATGTATGCATACAGTACAGACACTAAACAGCTGTTGTGCCTTGGTTGGCAAGCATGGGAATAGAACCCAATATCAGTGACTACAGGGGACATGTGCATAGGCTGTATTAATTGACTGCAGCAACTTTTAACAGATACTCCAGGCATACAACCATACCAGGATTACACATTTTATTTCTGACTGAACATTGCTGATGAACACATTCTTGCTAACAATTTTAACAGTCTGTGATACCTAAACACAGAATTATCTACTCATAATATGGGCTACCTCACTCATTTACCTGTAGTGCCTGTGGAGAGAGAATGTGTGAGTATTACACAACTGTTATTGTAATATTTACTTGTTTATAACACTATATTCGAACCCTGGACTGTGTGTAGTAAAATGTACTGTATACAGAGCATTTAAAAAACTGAGCTTCTGAGTCACTGCTGATTACTGACTGACTGATATTTGCCTAGAGCTTACTAGAACCATAATCTGACCTGGTAGTGCTACTACCGTGTTATATTAGACTGCAGTGACAGTAGAATGCACATGCACAAAATACAAGCATAATGCAGATGGTAGGTAAACAACATTTCAGTATCATATTTGTAAAGTCAACAAACAATATCAGCACATGGAATGGGCTACCTCACCCATATACCTTTATTACCCATGGATGGCAGAGCATTATATGACCAATATTGGCTTAGAGACAGCCTTGAACAGTACTTATATGAGTTAATCAATACAATTTGCAGCCACTAGATTTGCATTCTACAGCTATTACAGTGTTACACTTGACTGCAGCTCCTTACCTTAGGGCCTCAATGCATACAGTTCTACTGCAATGGTTACGGCAGCACAATCCTGAAGTACACCATTTTCCTAGGTGTTATTGGTGTTGTTTCATGTTGTTTTGCACTATAGTTGACATTATCCATTCATTGCAATACAGCTTTAATTCCACATTTATTGCACTACAAACTTTATTGTATATAGTTTAATGCAGTTATTGGTATTGTTTCATGTTTTTATTGCAGAACAGTTGGCATGTTTCACTTATTGGAGTACAGCTCTAATTCCACATTTCTTGCACTACAAACGTCACTTCACTTTAATGCAGCTATTAGTATTGTTCCCTGTTTTTTATTGCAGTACAGTTGGCAACATTCATTTATTGCAATACAGTTCTAATTCCACATTTATTGCACTATGACCTTTACTGTATATACTTTATTGCAGTTGATGCTTTACTCTCTCTTACTTATTTCATTACAGTTAGCATAATACATCTGTACTCTCCACAGTCACCATGCAACCTGGCCAACAGCCCGGCATGTGACTCAACATTGCAAGCCCTATCAGCTGCAGCTGTAGGGAGAGAAGCACGCCATTATGCATACCAGTTTTGTAGATATTCAAACTACATATTAGGAAAACTGAGGAAAAAGTACTTGCATACTTGTGGGACATTCCCTGCCCTCGCTTCTTGGACCCAGGTGTCCAAGAGTCCCCTCTTCCATCTTTTCAGTTCACCATGGTGGTGATGACAATGGTCACCTGTGCAGGGGATACCAGTGACACTGGTGAGTTCTCTGGCCACCTGGTCCCAGGCCTCTGCCTTACTCTCTGAGCCTTGTACAGCTGAGCTGAGAAGTAAGAAAACTTGCAGAACCATAGTTTTAGCAAAACAGCAGTGTACAACCCAGACAAGCAGAGCTGAGCAGTGCACAAACATTGGCAGCCATTACCATGTTTATGTGGTGCTTAGCAGGTCTAAGCAAAGTTGAGCAGAGTTTAGCAGAGCGCAGTGGGGCCATCTTTTATAAAAAAAAAATGCATAATATGTAGATCAAAATTAAATACATATTTTCCCTTCCATGTATTCAAACCTGGATCTACTGCACATGAAGCCATAACTTTACTCATTTAACTACAAGGATATTAAGAAATCTGGGATACTGTCACATATACCACTGAGCTATCTATAAGCAGTGCTGAGCAGCATGCCACGCCATGCAAACACGCTTAGACACACTTAAACACACCTTTAAATAAATAATTACATCTGGTTTCTAGTTTTAGATGTCTGGCAACTGTCAGCTTGGCGTTGCTGCATTCTGCGTAGTGCTGTGCAAGCATGCTTTTTTAAATAAATCATAAAAAAACACAAAGGAAAACAAAATTAAAATAAAAATAAAACAAAGGACATTGCAGGGAGTCTCATACTTCTCTGCAGCCATGATTAGCACTACATCTCTCCCTACACTGAAACAATAACTGTGTTTCGCCACTCTCCCTCGGCAACATGCCATTATTAATATGCATGGCACTCTGCCAAGAGGGAACCATGACCATGGACATGGATGCATTCCGTGTAGGCTCTACATAGTGCCTACATGGATTTTACTAAATCCTGGGGCACATTTTAATATCAAAAATCCATGGCAGTATGTCAGTGATTATTGGGTAACATTTGTTTTTCCTGTTTGGAGCATTTGATCCTTTTGGGCTTCAAATTGTGGAATAACCTTGCCATTGCCTGCTTGGACTATTTCTATTCTAACAGATCTTCCTTGGGTATAAAAGTACGTCCATCTGCAGCATTGACTGATACCTTATTTCACACCTCAGTAGTCAGCTGTCTCATAATAGCCACCTTTTATGTATTATTGCCTGCTTATTTCATGTTAATGTGCCATACAACATAATTCAAAGTTATATTTTTGCTTCAGTTATGTACATGTCCTGTGAGTTATAAAGGCCCATACCATGGGAATCATAAAGACTTAATGCAGTTTGGAAGCCTGTGCTTGGGTTGTTTCTGCAGACCATTAAACCAGAGGGATTCAGGGATGCCATACCTTTATGGTGGTGTGCTGGCACCAGCTGTAATGTGGACAGCAGTCTTACTGGTAAAGTCATAAGGAAATGCAGCAGTCTGGAGGTGTAGTTAATACTAATTTTCCATGAACTTTGCCATGGAAATATTCAGATAATTACTCTACCATGTTATTTGGTCACAAAGAGGAAAACTTCTGCACTGTTTTTTTTGTGTATATACATTTACTCCAATAGATGGATCAGGGCTTGTACCGGGATGCATGTAGATACAACGTATGTATGCTGTGGGCTTCTGTGCGGATGCTTGTGTGCATGCATGTGTTTGTATGTCTGTGGGTCTGTGTGGTTGACCTGTAGTCTGTGTGGGTGTGTGTATGTGTGTGCGTGCATGCGTGCATGTGTGCGTGCGTGTGTGTGTGTGTGTGTGTGTGTGTGTGTGTGTGTGTGTGTGTGTGTGTGTGTTTGCCCACGCCCATGTCTGCGCATGATAATGTGTGCAGGTGTAAGACTGTGTAGTTCTATGTATGTGTGTGTGTGAGGGGTTATATATGTTGGTAGGGACATTTTTGCAGCTATCTGGATGTCACTGTGTGTATGTATGTTAATGTCTGGGTATGTATGAGTGTGCACTGGAATTTGTATATGTGTATTTATGTGCATGTTAGAAGGCACCTGTGCAACCACGATGCATGGTTAGGTCTGACAGTGCAGTGGTCACAGACATGTTAATTAGACTCTTATGAAGTGTTCTTTCATGCAGCTTTATTATGTCCCTGAATCACAGATTAATGCCATTACACTATTGGGCAGTCCAGCATTGATCTTTATGAATCCCAGTGATTCATGACTAAAGATATTCAATGCTATGAAAATATTTACATAATTATCCACTTATACCTACATAATTTACAATGTTTGCTAAAATACATATTGCTTTGAAAATGAGCAGAATTGTCAGTATTCATATTTTTACTGTGCACATTGAGTCTCTGAGGCAATAAGAAACATTCAAAGTATGTGCTTATAGAAAACATAAGAGAATACCAGGATGTAGGGTAATGAACAACATGCATGGAGACCCTTGCAGGTTCATAAGTAAGTACTAGGCTAGTTGCCCTTGTCAGCTCAGCCAATTTTAAGCCTAGCCAAACCCTGTGTCTTGTGTCTAGGAGGTAAATACCTTAACCATCATGCAAACATCCAGCCATAGCTCTCTTCTGCACTGTGTCTGTTCACATTCTAGACAGATGATTTTCATAACATTCCAGGATGCAGGTGATCTAAAATTCTAGAATGGCTACTTTTCTTAAACTACTCTTTTTTTTCTACCTCCTGTATGCACAAGTTATGAACTCTTACAAATAAGAAAAAAAATCTGCTTAGAAAAAGACATTTGGGTTGTTCTGCTTATGGAGAATGCAGGGCATCTTTTCTTAAGAACTAATTTCCCATCTTTGATATTTCAATTAGCATGAAAGGCAATGTTCAGTTAAATTTTATACAGCGTTTCTTATATTTTTGTTAACTATGCACAATCAAAATATCAGTTTTTCAAATCTTGATAGCTCTTACCTTCTTTGACTATTATATACTTTCATGCATCATGATCTCACATTAAAAGCCTGAACCTAGCATTTCCTATCCAAAGCATAGATAGCTGCTATTATCAATATATTATTATGCATTTTCATGCATTTTGCTCTAACATTCACATTAAAGACCTGCACATAGCAATTGCTATCCAAGGCACAGAACACTGCTATTCTGAGTGTAATTTGCTTTGGTCATTCATGCTGAAATTGTCAGTAAATGTACAAATGCATTTCATTTTATTCCATAAATAACTAACTTCTTTCAGTCAGTGCAATCCAGGGCATCAATTGTACTGATGTCTGCTTAGTTGCTCACTAGGGAAATTTTAGCAATGTTATCTTCATATTTGAAAGTATTTTCTCATTATGGATAATAAGATGATGAAGAAAATATAATCTCTACAACATATTATACTGAAAGCCATTCCTCTAAATAATACAAAGTTATTTAATCATAATGGTTCTGCAGAAATAAACACTTCATCCTTATGTGCATTTATTCTTGATGTGGTATTTCATAAATTTTGCTGTCACCTGTTTGCTTTTCTTATTGAGCATTTGGAATCTTTTTTTTAATCGAGCTGTCATACACAGCCTGTTTTTTGCTTTTTCTTTTCTTTTTTGTGTGTAAATTTCAGATCATAGCATAAAGGTATCTTTTCTTGTGGAAACTCAATGCAACTTAAATGTCATAATGCTAGATTAAAGTTTCATTGTCAGAGAAAAAGAATGACCCACAATGGCTGGTTATGTGAAATATTAGATCCACGAGACAGGAAACACAATTTGGTAAAGGTTTCAAGGCATCCGAGACATGCAAGTGGGAGTTAAGAAGACAAAGGACATTCACTATTACTAGAAGGATGTGAGATGAATTCTCCTTGGCAACAACATTCTTGTGGCAAGCATTGTTTTTTCTCTTAATTGTTCTTAGCAATATTTTACTAACTCCATGGCCACACTCTACCAAATGCCTGAAAATGAAAATTCAGATACTATCCTCACCTTCGCCATTAAGAACCCTAATGAAACAGCTATAAAACATTATTGTTTTTTTTTTCCCTTACTGTTGCGTTATTGTTTTTATTTTCATTTGACAAAGCAAAATACACATGCTTGCAAATGTTTTGATTTTAAAGCAATGCAAAAAAATTACCAGGAATGATCCATTAAGCTTTGTTCAAAGTGTCTGTTTTGCTTATTGTTTAAATAATTATATTTTGTCAGTTTCCGACTCATTTATCAGCCAGCATTTCAAAGATTATTTGTTTGCTTGTTTATTTATTTATTTAGTGGATGACTCTTTGTTAAGTAGGTACTAGGCATGTGTATTTATTTATTTATTTATTTATATACTTTTTTTGTTAACCAGGATAACATCACTAGGTCAACTGATTTATTTTCTTATTTACTTTCCTACATTTTGTTAACCAGGTTAGCCCCACTTGGCTTAAATAATTCTCATTTATTTACTTGCCTACTCTTTATTAACAAGGTTAGTCCCACTAGGCCTATGGCCTGCTTTCAGCAAAAAAATAAAATAGTATTTAAAATGTCTAGGGATAAGTTAGCAAAGACACTAGGAGTGTTTATCTACTTTTACATCCACATGGGACACAGAAGACTGAGTTTACTACCAGAAATGTTTTGCCATAATGGCATCGGAAAATGAGTCTGTGAATGTGGTGGAGACAGATGGTAAAAGTGGGACTACTGGTGTTGATGTAGGCTGGAGATGTGACTGATTCAAAGGGTGTGTAAAATCTATGATCCAGTATTGTGAATAGGATTCAAGAACTGAATCATGGTGGTGGGTGGCTCATGTTGGTGATGAAGTTCCACAGTTTGCTGCATTAGATGAAACCTCTAAAAGCATGTGAAATGCCACTTAGACTGATGGACATTCAAGGAAATGATGAGGTTGTATCCAAAAGAAGGCTGTTCATAACCAAATGTGGTCACTGTGGATTAGAAGAAAAATGCTAAAATGACAGCTCCAACAAAGGCCTGCTGTAAATATTGTTCATATTACAAATGAGGTTCACCTGACATACATAGAAGTGTGTTGGCCACCATTTGCTAAACATTTTCTGTGGACCAAAATTGTTGAGTTTTTTGGGATAAGAACTGAAGGAATACATGCACATTTATTTATTTATTTATTTGGTTAGTTAGTTAGTTAGTTAGTTAGTTAGTTAGTTAGTTAGTTAGTTAGTTAGTTAGTTAGTTAGTTAGTTAGTTAGTTAGTTACATACTTATTTCAGGTTATTAAACAGGCTATGGCATTGATTCCAGTGGACTTTTTCAGAACCTGGCCAGGGATATATGTATAAGAGATGCTTAAAAGACATGAAACAAAGTGTATCTAATGGTGTATGATCAATAAATAGCAATAAAATAAGAGAATGATGAGATATGACTAATTACATTACTGGAACAATAAAAGCAAACATACAAAGACAATATAATGAAGAATACATGAGCAGTGCGTTCTCTAAACCATTTAAAATATATGCAATATATACAGTGGAAGCACTACATAAAAAGAAATTTCAAAAAAGAAAATTAAATGGGAAGGGTAAGAATAAATCAGTAACCGAGAAGTAGAAATTCCATATGTTTGAAATATTTGAATAATTTGTAAAAGTAGGAGGTTTTGGAGGTATTTATAGGTTAAAGGGAAAATGACGTCATAAAAGCATTTGTATTTGGTTGAAATTCATGGTAAGAAAGAGTTCATGCTTAGCAGCGGTTTATGACATCAACTTTTTTAATCAATATGTGACAAGATATATTTTCAACACTTACAGTTCAACATTAAATATAAATGGAGAGCACAACTCTCTCTGAGAAATTATTGTGCATCACCGGATGAGACTGCTCACATTTTAAAAGAACACCGAGAGGGCAAAGAAACATTAAAAATAGGTTATGAACTTGGGAGTGGGAAGGAGGTACTATTGTCAAAGTAGACGAAGATAAACTTTGTCATGCAACTAATTTTGTATGTTTTCTTGGTGGCAGTTGTGTAGTGCATTATGTTGGATGGGTGGTGCTATGATTTACACATTTGGCAAAGAGTCGTACTAGTACATTGAATCTGGATAAATGGTGCACCTAATTTTTTACTAAGCAGCACTTCTGGCCCAAATGCCCTAGGCAGCAGGAACTGGTAGTAAAGAATTTTTTTTCCTGAAGTTTGCCTTCTTTCTTCTGGAAGTACAGGCTGATTGGGCTGAGGCTAGTATACAACAATAAAAATAATAATTCTTAAAAAAGGGAGCAAAAACAAAACTTATGCAATTCTTCTGCAGAACTTCTGTAGACTAAATGTATTAAACTGTAAATCTATTGTATATGTGTCACTGTCTTTTAGGCTCATGCTATGGCTGAAAAAAGGTATTTTGAACAACTTAACATAGTTTAATACCTATGCCTCTAATGGAAACAAACAGCCTGTAAGTGGTCCATCTCCTAGACCCCTGCTTGTAAATGTTTCATCTCCTAAGTCCTCGCTTACACTTATTAAGGTTCCAAAACTTTTCAGAGATTTGGGAGGCATGACAATGCTCTAAAAGGTCCTTGTGGTCATTAGTCTAGCACACACCTATGAGTTTATCTGGTTAAAAATTAAAATAAATAAATAAATAAAAGAAGATGATCATGTGTGACATAGTACTGAGACATCTGTAACATGTTACTGAAGAATATGAAGGACAGGAATTGATTTAGGAAAAAAATAGAAGAGGTTGATTCTAGTATGATTTTCAGTAAAAGAAAAAGAAAGGTCTCTGGTTGCAGGAGTTTTATAAAATGAACATCAGATCAAATGAAATATTAAAGCAAAATTTACATATATGTGAACAGTGATAAATGAATACATCAGATTTGCCATGCTAGAATGCCTGGCCTCTATGAGCAGTGCAATGGTCATATTATACAATTATATTACTTATCTATAACCTGTCTGTAACTTGTCCCAAGATGTTGCAACCCAAGAGTTACTTTTATTAATTTAGAAGGGTAAGGGAGATGAAGCCTCTTGCATGGGGGTTATTGGATACTTAATCCTTATGTAAAAGAAAAAAAATGGCAATTCTACATTAGACAAAAATAGACTCCATCATCTGAGTTTCACTGAAATAACATAACAAGTTCCAGGCATAAACCATATTTCATCAAGAAAGATGAGACAGTCAGCTGCAGTCTTCAGATCGTCTGTTGCTGGGAAAACTCCCAAGAAATGGTCCACATTCAATCTTGCAAATATATTAAAAAATATGAAATTCTATTGCAATATTATGGATTCTGGAAATAATGAAGCATGCTGAAAACATCATGGTCTCTAACTGATGCCATCCTTTCAGACAGAGATAAAGGTTAATTACATTGAGGGTTTTTTGTGGAACTTACTAGGTAATCTGGAACTACTAATCCAGATACTGTTTAACCTATCTACATAACTCTGGATTTAGTACTGTTACATAATGATTTTTAGCTTCCTTTATCTGCAGTTACTTTCAGTTAAAAAAGTGGGCTCCTCAATGCCAGACTCATCCCCACTGCTCCAAGGCAACTCAGAATACTCCTTGCAAGTCTCACATTCCTTTTGTCCCTATTACTCAATCTCTTCTCTAAGTTCACCCTAAAATCCACATCCTTCTCCTTTACTATAGTGACATATTCATCTACAGATCATCAGTGTATTTGATCAGCAATGAAAAACAATGAGATGAGAACAGCACCTGTTTTGTCAAACCATCTGGCTTTCCAGACATTTGCTATTAATTAATCCTAGAAAAACAGTCCCATGATGTTTGGGTCAAATACTTAATGAAACATATAAATTTCATGTGGTCCATCTGTCTCTCCCTACACATCTTACTACAAACCACACTTCATTTGACATATCTTGGATTATAGCTAAACCAGTGTCTGACCTTCAGCTATCATATAAAAACAATAAAATAAAAAGATTAATTCACATTTTTGTTAAACCAGTCCCTAACCTTCAAGTATTTTATGAAAAAATAATAGAATAAAAAGTTAATTCACTACTTTCTCAAGTATGTAACAGCTCCAAACAACAGCCAATAAAAAAGGTATGCTGTTAAGATAGTTCAAATATGGACTGCCAGAACCGATTAGCAAGATTTGACTGCACAAGTCCCAGTGTCGCAGTGCCCAATTTGATAACTAGGGTGGGTGTTGTGACTTAGTTCTGTTGTAATGTATGTATTCATCATTATGGAGATCACACAAACATGGATGAGAGGAACTATTGGTTTTACATAGTTTCCTTTCTCCTTGTTATTTCTGATCTCAGAATTTGTACATAAAGGCACTAGTGGAGGTTGCAGAGGGGGATGCCAACTTCCTGAAACAGTTTCTGAGTATATTACTTAGTCTGTGTTTACTGGTTTTAAATGGCTTATTCCCCTATTTTTAATTTCTTCAGATATGTTGGTTTTCTAATACTATGACAAGAGTTACAGTATTCTTAAGTCAGGGTATAATTAGAATTCATTAAATTAGTATTGCTCCTAGCTTTGATGTTTGTCATGAGTGCTCTTCTCATCACCCACAATAACCAGCAATGCTTCCTTCTGCAGTTCATACAATTAGTAGCATATTTAAATACAACTGAAAATTATTTTTTATTTGTATTGTTGCTTCTATTACTATTAGAATTATCTCAGTGATTTTATCCCAGATTGTTCTAGCTTGTGGTTGCAAAACCTGGCATTTTATTATTTTCTGTCTGTCAGTATGCAAAATACTATAATTGCTAGGTAACTATTTCAATGATTGTTACTTTTGTCTTTTTTTTCCTTCACTACTATATCTGGTATTGGTTCGCCTTTCTTAACTGTTAGTATTGAATAATTCCATGAGGTAATATCTTCTTAATGTTCAGTAATTCTTCATGGTTCATGTTTCCAGTACTTCTCAACTAAATGTGCATTGCAATGCTTACTTATTTATTTATCCTTTGTTGACCAGGTTAGTCCCACTAGGCTAGTAGCCTCTTTTCAAGGGAGACATGAGGTGGTATTTATACTACTAAGGGTTCATTTGGCCAGGGAATCTGGAAATTTTCCTTACTCATTGTTGTGAGTTGGACCCATTTTACATGAGCACTTACTGTTTCCATTCCAGATAGAGATCTAGCATGGAGAGAACAGGGAGGCAATTGGAGAGAAAAGTGCTAATGGAGTGGTGATAGAAATGGAGGAGAAAACCAACATCAAGAAGAGAGAATGCATGCAGGATTCTGAGGAAATGTTTCAAAGAAATATATTTGGTGGAGATGAGTCATCAAATGATGGCTGGATAATTACAATCCTCCAGTCAGGAGGATTGCAGGATAATTTACTGAAAGAAATGGTGATGCAGAGATAGAAAATGAAGAAGATGTTTCCTGATGGGTCATTATGGAGAAAATATAAAAGGAGGATGCAGAGACAATCCTGAAAAATAGTGGTGAGATGGAATAGAAAAATGCAGAGAAAGTAAAGGGCAAAAGGGGAGAAACATAAAATAAAAAGGCAGAAGAAAATGAAAAATTAAAGTTTGTGGTAAGGATTAAAAGTGCAGTAATGGAGAAGTGTGAAGTGTGGGGCAATTTAATAGCTCATTTGGGTGTAAAAGCACATGAGTTAAGAGCATTTATTCTTATTACAAAAGAAACATTTTGTAGCATTATATCAGACTATTTTTTTCAATGGAACATTTTCTTGGAGAATGTGAAAAAAAAGTAAGACTAACCCATGTATCTTCATGTGATAAAAGTATTTAACAGGGAAACAAAAAAGAAAATTCATGTACAATTTCAAACAGAGGTGGAAAGTAAGACTTTGAAAGGACATTTAAAAGGTTTATGTAAAGAAGTATTGAACACTGCAACAGTTTATAATAAAAGGGATTTCTGGACTCGTGGATGGGATTGTAATATTGTGTTAAAAATAGAAAGAGGAAAAAAAATTATACATATACCAAACACAATAAATGTGGAGGGGAATAGGGGTATCGTAAAATACCGGGGACAGCCCAAAACATGCTTTTTTTTTGTGAAAAAGGACATTTGATAAGTAACTGTGGCAAAAGAATGATATATTTGTGGGAATGGGACATGATGCAAAATATGTGAATTGAAGTGTTATAAATGTAACAAAATTGGACATTTATGGATAGATTGCAAAAATGAAAATAAGATTAAAGAAAAAGAAAGAGAAGAAAATGAACAAAGAAAAGAAATTTAAGAAGTAGTAGGAGTAGCAATAGAAGAAAAATTAAATGAGAAAAAATAATAAACAGGACATAGAAGAATGACCGGAGATAAATGACGAAGAAAGGCATAAATTATGAAACAGTAAAAGAAAAAAGGAGAATTCTATTGGTAAAAGAATAACAGAAAAAAAAATGTAAAGGGATAAGTACAAAAGAAAAAAGAAAGGAAATGTATGAAAAGGAATATATACATCTAATGGTTAGGGCTGGTATAATGATTAAGGTGTTTGACTCACAGACTCAAGGTACAATGTTTGATTCTCACCTTTGGGAGGGGGAAACTGGATAGTCTTAGAATGACTCACAACAGTAGCTAGCCTAGTAATTAGCAATAAACCTATGAAACCATGATTCTAAGGAAAAGAGAAAATAAAATTTTGAGTGCTGTCTGTAAATTTCAATAGTGTTAAAAGTATAGTAAGAAGAATAGACATTTTAGAGTGGTGTAATACATGTGATATACATGTAAATATATTAGAAGACACAGGGTTTTTAACAAATAAAGATTACAAACTGAGAAACTATGGGGAGGAAAGATCATCTGGAATTTCGGAAATGAGAGATGCTCTGCAATAGCTGTATTCTGCAGAAATACATTAAAGACACCAGATGTAACTTTAGCAAAAAATTGGATTAACCATTGTAGATTTAAAATGGAAGGAACACGTTATAGAATTATAGGCTTATATGCTTATACTAATTGTAAAGAAAAATAATTCATCAGATTTTACATTACATACTGATACATATGAATATTATAATAACAGGACACTTTAATTGTGATTTAAGAGACAAGTGTAGAAAGAAAGGAAATTATGTCAGCCAAATGTTAGAAGTTATAAAATGTGGTAAGTTAAACTTTTGGATAAAAACTCATGGACTTACAAAAGGGTTATATTGAGAACTGAAATAGATTATTTTATAGTATCAGAAGGTTTAGATATAGGAGAAGGGGATGTAGTTGAAACAGGATTTTCTGATCATCCTGCAATATGGCTAGCAATAAAGCAAAACAAGGAATATATAAAAATAGGCAACTGAATAACAAGGATAAGTGAGAAAGCATAAGATGAAGAATGAAAGAGATTAGTAGTACCGTCAGGGAAAGATAATATTATTATCATGTGAACATTTTATAAAAATTGGCCTGAATGGTAGATGACATTTAAGGAAAATATATTTTCGTCTTTTTACAGTGGCAATATGATGTGAGAAAAGTAGAGAAAGTAAAATGTAAAACAACATATACTCATGCATTGGAAGATTTAGAACATGATAGAATACTTTGAAAAAAAAATTATATAAAATAAATCAAGAAAGATACAATCATTATATAAACAAAGGTATATTTACAAGGGAAAAGGAAAGAAGTATTAAGTAAAACAGATTAGTAAAAGAAATGCTTGTGTAATGAGAGAAATAAAGAATGTAAAATGAGAAATAGGAAGAACTCAGGAAAATATTATGAGTAATGTAGTATAATATGTACAAGAAATGTTTAATGAAATAAGAAGTTATTAAAAGCATGCAATGTAAAAAAGATAACAGAAAAAGAGAATAAGAAGTTAGAAACGGAGATTTCTTTATTTGAGCTAGATATAGCATTAGGATAAGTAAATATAGATTCAGATGGAGGACCATATGGAATTGTATAATATATATATATAAATATTTAAGGGACTGGCAAAACAAATATATTTTTAAAGATTTTAAATGAATGGTTAAATGAAGTTTCTATGTATAAAGAATTATGTAGTGGAATACTTAAATTCATACGGAAAAAGGAAGATAGAAGATAATTAAACTGGAGAATGACAGTATTGAATAATAATGATTACAAGATCATTATGAAAATAATAAAAAAGATATTTGAAACTAAAATGGAAAATATTATGAAAATATTATACATAGTATAAAGGGGAAGAGTCATCAAGAATTTTTTAATTGTAGTTAGATAAACTGTGGATGATATTATGAATAGAAAAGAAGAAGCAAAAATCATGACACAAGACCTTAACAGGACATTTGATGCAAATGGATGTGTAATCTTATGTGTAATAATGAGAGAATACAATATAAGCAAGAAAGTTAGGGAATCATGTATGTCAGCACATAGTAATAATAAAGTAAAAGTACTTGTAAATGTCTGGTTAAGCCAAGAGGTGCATATGAAGAGTGGTGCAAATCAGGGATGCCCACTGAGTTATATACTCTTCACATTAAATATGAATGTAATAGCAAGTGTATCAAATTATAAAACGAAGGAGAAAGGGTACTTAACACCTGAAGGGTTAAGAATTACAGTTCCATTAACATATGCAGATGACATTTTAATAATTGCAATAAAAACTAAATTTGGATAAAAGAAGTAATACTTTGTACAAATTAGTGCCTAGAGATGATAGGAATGGTTTTAAATAAAGAGCAAAGTAAATGTTTGTGTGATGTAGTAAAAATAGGGAGTATATATTTTGCAATTAATGAAATTTTTGTGTTGAGTATAAAATTTGGGAATAAAGATGTAAATAGAATTTAATGGGAAAACAGAATAATTAAAACAAATCTGCCTTTTCTGGCGAACATATAAAATATAATTCAGAAAAAAGGCTTATTTGATAAATTCAGCACTGATGGTAAAAACAGCATACTTAGCAAGTGTATTTGTGTTCCCAACAATATTTGAAAAGGAATTTTTGCATATATATTTTTCATTTATATGTGGTTCTAGATTAAACACAGTAAATAGAGGTATTTTATATGTAAATAAAAAGAAAGGAGATTTAGGGTTAATTAACCCAGTGGTATATGCTGCTTTATTACAGTCTGAAAATGGATAAATGAAAAAGATAAGATACTAGTAGTAAAACTATATAATTATAAGTATGATAAATTTGGGGGTAAGGTAAACAGCAGTAAAAGAGAAAGAGAGTGTATTAATGCAAAAATAAAATTTTACCAAGAAAAATATTTTTGTGGAAAATAATAATTGATGATATAGAAAAAAGATACAAATGTATGATATAAGAATGTAATGATAAAATATTACTATGTAAAACTATGGTAAAATCTAACAGATGAAAAAATAAAGCTATAAAAATGGGAAACAAATTATGTCCTCAGAAAGTAGAATGTCAAGAATTTTTGTGGAGACTGAGAATAGATTAATTACTATTAAAATGAAATATGCCATAGAAAAAGAAAAGTGATGGATTATGTTACATTGTCAGGAAGAATAAATTACTATGCATGTGTTTTTGAAATGTAAAAGAGTAAAAAAAGTTATGTGGAAAGCTATGTAAAAAATTATTGAAGATATAAAAGAAGTGGATAAAATAAAGATGGATATAATTAAATAATGATATAAGAATAGAACTAAATAATATGTTAAAAAAGATTAAAAAGTAGTTTTATGTCACATGGATTATATGGGATGAAAGAATAAATGAAATTATGTTTAATGGTAATTGGAATTTAGCAACAATATTAAGTAAAATCAGATGTAAGTTATGAAAAAAGTAGTGGGGGTGTAATAGGGATGCACATTTAGTGTGATTGTAAGGAAAATTATGAAGATGTGTAAATATGTTTGCATATCTATGTATTTGTACATTTGTAAATATTTGTAAATGTGTAAACATTTTGTAAATATGAGTTCTTGTTTTTCAATATAAATAAAGCATCTCCACTCATTTTGATAGGTGCTGTGGGACCTTTTACATCCACTTCAGCTACTACCAATGTACGTAGATGCTTCTTTGGTTTAACATTTCATCTGAAGGATGCCACACACATAAGTCCAGCACCACCCTTATCCTGCACTGTAGTGTCAGCAATGGATCTAACCAGTGTGAGAATATGACCCACAGCCTTCTACACCAAAGGTGAGTGTGCTACTTGTTGCACCACTGATGGTGACATAAATCCCTAGCACAACTGTCATGTCATTTTGTTGTACCTTCCATATGAAGACCCTCATCCATGAGTATTTGCACTCAGCGACAAGATATTCAATTGTTTTTAATTTTGTACTACAGAATCTGCATTTTTCTGAATGTTCCATTTTTTCTATAAACTTTCTAAATCAATATGTACATAATTCAGCGTCTTGCGTTGCCATTATTAGTCTTTTATTTGTGGGCTAAATTCAGCTCTGCTTAACAATTCATGAGTCAAATCTTGATCAATATGTGATTGTTGCAGGTGTTTTCTATACTCGTCACTATAATTGTGGTCTCCCAGTTTTATTTCCTTCTTTCTGATCATATTCTTTTTTTTTAACAAGAAACATCTTTATTAAATTATCATAATTGACATAGGCAATCTTACATTTATATAAATGAAAATAAAGCATACCAACACAGTCTCAATTGCAAATATTATACATTACAAACCATTCCAATACAGCTGTGGCTGCAAACATTATACATCGCTTATAATATAGCCAGTCATTGTCAGTCAGACATTACATAGCTCATTCATTTCCTGCCTTCTTTTAAACCTCATTCCTCCTCTGCATGTGTTGATCCCACACTTCCCATATTTCCTATGTAATTTGCTCCTACCTTTTACTAAAGATCCCAGTTCCAGTTTTTTATCAGTGTTGCTCTCTTCACTACTTCTAGTAACGTGGTTTAGAATTTGATTTCCAATTTGTAGTAATTGCTTTTTTGGCAGCCATCATAATTAGACTCAGTCAGGCCTTACTATGTCTAGGCAATTCTGATTCTGTCTCATAGCTCAAAAAATAATTTCCTTATTTACATCAGTTTGGTCACCCAGTATCCCTAACAGAGCAGTCTGCAGGGAATCTTTAAAATCTGCAAGCTCATTATACTCCCAGAAAATATGTCCCCAATTACCTGTTTCTTCTCCATCACACTTCCAACACTTGTCTACATGAGGAAAAATAATTGGAATCTACTTGTGTTATAAAAATACCTTGGTAAAGACTTCCAAGTAAAGACCAAAAATCTTCTAGACTTTGTTGCATATTTGGGAGACATACATATATTTCCCCATTGTTTCTTTGTGAATTGCTTTTCTAATATGTCTTTCCAATCTTTTCTAACCCCCTCTGATTGATTCTTATAGTTAATCATACAATAGTTTATATGCTCTACTAATTATTCCTTTTTTAACATCAACTTATGGTCTAGATTCTACTAAAAACTCTGCCATTGCTGGTCTATCATTTGGACCCCCTATTGCTTTCTCTTTGCCTATACTCTGATATAAATCCTTAATAGGGAAGGCAATCTCTAGCCTGCAGTCCCTATAAGTTCTTGGTGTCTTCCAATCCTATTACCTTTCCCTGTCTGGTTATTTGCTCCCAATACCTTGGTTCCTTTGCCAGTCTTCTCCAACAAATTTCATCCCCCTCTTGCCTATTGTCTGTATCCCCAATTGCAGTTATCCCTATCGGCAGACCCTCCTTTCTCCATTTCTGTGTTGGCTCAGTTCTTAGAATGCTTTCTGCTACTTTATGAATATAATATTTTGTATGATTATTGTTATTCTCCTTAAAGGTCTGCATCCAAAATCCCAGTTGCTCCTTGTTTCTTGTGTTTCCCCCCATTTCATCATCATCTCCTTCCACTTTGAATTATAGCTTTCTCCTTGTGCTATGCATAGGAGCCTTAGCTGTGTTGCTGTGAAATACACATTGAAATTGAGTAATCCCAAATCCACCCTGTTCTATTGGAAGAATAAACTTATCCCACTTGACTCTTGCTATCTTCCCCTCCCAGATAAAATCCTTCAGCTCTTTATTAGTTGATATCCACAATTTCTCCCTCGGTTGATAAAATTATGCCTGACCTGTGTATAAAACTAAAGGGACTAAAAACATTTTATCTGCTTGTATCTTGCTATCCATATCCATATAACAGAGCTTTCATTTTCTCAGTTTTTGTATTATCTTTTGTTTAGTTTCTTGCCACATATCCTTAGCTGATACACTGGAATCATTTTTAATCCATACTCCTAAATACCTCATTTTATCATATCCCCATAAGTATGGATATTGCTGAACCAGTTCTTATGTGGGTACATAATTTACCGCTATTGTCTTTGTTTTAGTTTCAGTAATTCTGTATCCTGAAAAAAATGTGAAACTAGCTCAATATGTGGTCATATCCTTTGCATTATTACTTTTTTTTTTTTCAGTTTCTTTTGCCTCTTGATTTTTATGTACTTCTGGCTTTATTTCAGATCCTGACCCTTTCCAAAATGCTTCTGCTAATTTGAGCAAAGGTGAAATCCTAGACTTCTTTTCTTCATGATTAACAATGTTCACTATGTTTCAATCTGATTTCGTCAACAAATATTTATGTATTCAAATAACTTCAGACTGACACTCTATTAAAATGTCGGTACTTGAAATACAGAGTAGTGACAAGCCAACAAAAAAAAAATTCTGAAACTACAGAAGAAATGTGAATCTCGAAGATCACATTTCTCCTTTAAACTTCTTTTTTACAGTAGTGCAAGCCTGCCACAACCCCCAAGCTACCTCAGAGAAAAAGGAATATTCTGAGAAATAGCCATTTTAGACTTAGTATATGAAAGCCTGTTTTTTTTTTTGGCCATTCAGTCTCCACATTTTGGGACTCACTCAAGCAGGTCCCAACATTTCAAATAGTTACTCTGCAGACATATACGTATAGATTATATTTTTCTACTTCAAACCAAGGGATATCAAATATTGCCATGCATTAAGCTTTTTTCTTGTTTTCTTGCCAAATGAGCCAATGGATCTTGGGGAAGTCAATGACAAGAAAGTAGTCATGTAAGTAAAAGTTACCATACCGGTAGATGTTTGAGTGATCAATTCTGCAGTAGCTTTAGACATGTGTTATACCCTGCCAAGCTTCCTGGCATCTCCCATGTGCCCAAATAGTCAGGAAGCTTGAGCTGAGCTGACTATAAGACAAGTTTGGGTGAAAGGCCTTCAGAGCTTTACTGCCAGCAAAGAGACGGGGGTTGAGCCCTGAAAGGACAATGCTAGAAACAACAACAAATATATGTGAATACCTTGGCATAAAAAAGAAAACACACCAGAAAAACAAGGGGGTGGCGGAAGGGAGAGGCCACTCACAGAACTGTACTATGTTCATCATATTGATCACTGCCACAGCAGCCTTAACTATATTTGGGAGATGGAAGAAGAAGAGTCTGAGTACCCCTGGAGAATGGTCCAAGTAAAGCTTTTTTCTGGACCTAAAGATGGAATCAGTTTATAGTGCTTTCAAAAGGTATGTACAGAGGAACCAATAGCAGTTCTTAGAATAGTTCTATAAGCCAACCCTTTACAAAAAGCCATAGATGAAGGTAGAGTGAGCCTTGACCCTGCCTGGAAAAGTTTTGTTAGGGTGAATATAGAAAGAGTAATAGCCTTAGATAACCATTTGGAAATAGTCTGTTTTGACATAGGTCGTCCCTTCTTCTTACCTTCACAAGACATGAACACCTGATCTGAAAATCTGAAACACTTAATTCTGTCAAGATTGTACCTAAGCTATCTCTGGGCATTTGGAGCAAGTTTTAGCTTCTGTAACACAAGATTAAGATCCCAAGCAGAAGTAACCGGTTTTCTAGGAGATCTCTTATGCAAAACCCTTTCAAGAACATCTTGACATAAGACTGCATTCTAAGAGGAGGATTAATGGGTAGATGTGCTGGAATGGCCAATAAATGAACGTTGATTGAAGATTAAGAAAGACCATAGGATAATAACTCAGAAATATTGTAAAACCAGAGAACAACTAACCCTGAATGGGTGTTGGTTATGTTGTTTTCACCAAAAATGTTTCCATTAATACCTGCTGCACATTGTTGGCAAACATGTACCTGAAAGGAATTCAGACCCTATCATCCAATACCTTACACAATTTTAAATTTATGGTCTTACAGTTGATAAAAGCTGATTTTCAGCTTGGTGACACTGATAATTTTGCCGAGTTGATTGAATTGAAGTGGATGATAAGCTTGCAGGCAGATGAAGAGTTTGGACTTAATGGGTGCATATCTTTAAAGCCGGTGCTGAAAACCCACTCAGTTAAGTGATTTCATTAGATGATTGACTAGTTTCTTACTATAAATTTGTTTGTGCTTAGTTTATTATTATTAGGTCAGATGTTGTGCTACCATAGTATGAAAGTGCTAACCAATTCTGTTTTGTTGTTTTAATAAAGTGTACAGTATTTTTAAGCCTTTTGATGGATCTATTTTGCTTTGCATATGTTACAAGATACCAAATGTCATATATCCTTATTTTAACTCATTTGTGAAAAGCTGAGGTAATGTTTTTACTGTTCTGCTTGGAAACAAAATGGTATGCTTTTATTCCTTTTGCAACTCAGGCTATGTTTGAAGTAAGTAATCTGGGGATCAGTGTATTTCCCTAATAAACAAATTCAAATAAAGTAAATGAAATGAAATGAATGGTTCGTATACATGGAATCAGACAGTGCCTAACTTCAGAAACAAAGTGTGTCTGTGAAAGGGGTAAATAAATACTGTGAGTATTATGGGAAAGGATCAATGGGGACAGAATGTAAGAGTCAGTGCACAGTGCTATGGCTGTGATGTTGTATCAGTTGATCATGATCAAACAGGTTATTTTGTTCAGTGCTTTCATCTACATTGGCTGATACATTATTGCAGACATCTATTCATAAGGCCTCCAAAGAATATTAACAAAAACTATGTAGTATGATTATTACAAAAACATGACTTTCGTTGTGTATATAGAATGTGGTCAAAAATACAAATTGGGAACCCCTTAGAAAATTGTCCATTATAGATAATGCTGCTGAATATTTCAAAAATGTCATCACTTAAGTAATTATCTCTGGGATTCCTCAAAGAACAATTAGATGAAAATAGTGTCCTTTGTATAACTAAGACTCAAAGTTATGTAGTGGGCAATTGAGATATACCATGCAAACAATTCAAAATTGACAAAAAATACAAAAAATTTCAGAGGTATGGAAAAAACAGCAAAAATATTCAAAAACTTAATTTGCACTTCTAAAACAAAATAAAACTAAGTTACTCAGACTATTTATACTTATCTGACATTAACCAGCTCATAAATCCAGGAAATGTAGCACATAATATTGAGGATTATGATTGAGTCTCCGATTGTAACCTCTGTATTATGTGCATGAGACATGGCTGCCAAGAAGTTAACCTCGAGAGCGAAGCTTGTGAGGTGAATCCTGGTGTCATTGTCCAGAGTTATGATTGATGACCGAATCATAATTCTCTGTAGTGCATGGAGCATCACCTGCTCCATGTAGTTGTAGTTACAAGGAAAAAAAATGCAAAGTGGTTTACCAGCTTTCAAAGCCATAAATTATTTAGTGACCACTCTTAAAATGATTAGGTAAAACATGTCTTATGTTATGAAAAGAAAGTCAGGGACAGATTACTGCCACAGCTGCATGCAGAAAGAAAGCTGCTTTTAGTTCTGCTGCTGCTGCTGTTTGTTGGGCAGTAATGGCAGGTTTAACTGCCTAGCACAATACCCGATATTAACAGCTTAAACAGGGGTGCTTAACAATTGTTAAGATCATCTCTCTCACCACAGAAGTGCTAACTGGTTTATTTTTTTGTGATACTGGAGTGTAATCACCAAGCTCTATGCATTATTCCATGTTTCCTTTCAGAAACAGATGCAAAATCTAATTCATAATCTTAAAACAGAATAATATAAACATTCAGACTACCTATATCAAATAAAAATATATCTGGTCCATTATTAGGAAACTCATACATTCAGGAATAATTTTCTGACAACAGTGGGTCGGATTCCATAAAGCTTGTGGATAACATTGTAATATGCTAATATACGACAAAACCTCAGAATACCTCAGTGCAGCAATGAAGTACCACAGTTCCAATGGCACACTATAGAAATGTGCAAGTAATCCAAGTATAAGAAATAGTTGTCCAATAATGTTGTACATTATTTTGGGTTATTTCTGCTTATTATCTGAGCTTTTCTCTGGCTAAGATCTACCAGCAATCAACTGGATGTATATATGAATTTAAGTACACTTTTATCTGTTCTTTTTCATATAGTTCTGCATTTAATTTATTTATTTGTGTTTCTCACTGAATATTAACTCAATTGAAAGTTGTGGCTGTGTCTCTACAGTTAGTTCCCCACCCACCCTCCTTGTTCTTGTTCTTTTGTTAATGTTGGTGGCTTTGAAATTGTCCGCTCCTCTTGTAAATTTGTATTTGGATACTCCTTCTGGGCCATCTCATTTGCTCACTCAACTGAGTGCAGTGAGATCATACTCTGATTTCAGGCACTCCTACTGTGTACAAAGAGAGCATTTGGTTAGGACAACCCCTGTAGCTGCTTAATCTTGCTCTGTTCCCTCCCTCAAAATAAATAAATAAATAAATAAAATAAAGAAATAAAATATATACATATTTTATTCAGCTGCTCTTACTGTAACTGTCTTAGTTGCTGTTCTGAGTGCTATCTGTTCAGTCGCTCTTACTTTGCACTTATTACTGCTTATTAGTAGCCTTCTAATTTACTGCCTTCTGCACTTGTTTTTTAGTCATTTGTTAATTTAATTGCATTTATTTGAACTGTATTTGCTGTAATATTGCTACACACTCAAGTGTGCTAGCCTGCACTGCAATTTGAATTGTATTTACTGTTTAGCTGCTTTTCCTGAAAAAAAAATTCTAAGCTTGTTTCCTGCCTTTCTTGTAACTAGTCTAGTCCAGATACAGACTTGCTGTATCCAGGATTGTTGGTAAGCTTCTGAGCCCACCAAGCCTTTCTGTGTTGGAAGGATGCCTTCTAGCTTATCAGTGGGAGTGGTAAGCACTAGGTAGCCTATCTATCACAAGAAGAGTGGTCCCTGGCCCAGACATTGTAGTTATTGGCTGTTTGAGCAGTTTTTTCCATCTCTTTCAACTTTCTGGTTTGAAAGCCCACTTGGGCCTGTTTCCCGCCTTTCCTATAACTAGCCTAGTCCGGTTACAGAGTTGCTGTATCCAGGATTGTTAGTAAGCTTCTGAGTCCCCCAAGCCTTTCTGTGTTGGAGGGAAGCTTTCTAGCTTATCAGTGGGAGTGGTCAGCATTAGGTAGCCTATCTACCACAAGAGGAATGGTTCCTGGCCCAGAAATTGTAGCTATTGGCCATTTGGGCAGTTTTTTTCCATCTCTTTCAACTTTCTGGTTTAAAAGCCACACTTGCATTTGTTTTCCCACCTTTCCTGTAACTAGCCTAGTCCAGATACAGAGTTGCTGTATCCAGGACTGTTGGTAAGCTTCTGAGCCCTGCAAGCCTTTCTGTGTTGGAGGAAAACCTTCTAGCTTATCAGTGGGAGTGGTAAGCACTAGGTAGCCTGTCTACCACAACAGGAGTGGTTCTTGGCCCAGAAATTGTAGTTTATTGACCATTTGGACAGTCTGTCAATTTCTTTCAACTTTCTGGCTTAAAAGACCACATCTGCGCTTGTTTCCCTTCTTTCCTGTAATTAACCTACTGGGAAGCACTAGAAAGCCTTAAACTGATACAAGCCTTCTAGCTTAGAAGAGAGACTTTGGAGTGATTAAGTATCAGTTTTATGTACTTTCTTGCTGTACTTAACTGTTTTCCGCCTAAGTGCTGATGTTTCAGCATTTATTGTGATTCAAAAGCTTGTTTTTTTCACATATTGTACTTATTTGACTGTCTGCACTTTTAAAATGTCATTTTTTGTTTAAATAATTTGTTTAACTGTTGTAGGCCACACACTAAAGTGTGATAGCCTTTTCTGATCGTTTGTAGCTGTTTAAAGCTGTTTTAAGTGTATTTTTTACTGTTTTTGCCTTATCTTTTCAAAAAACATAAACAAAAAAAAAACAAACAAACAAAAAATTCCTTGTTTCCCGCCTTTCTAAGCTAGTATAGCCCAGTTTTCAGGCTAGTGCTGAATTCAGGGTTGTGTTACAAGTTTCTGAGTTGCCCATACCTTACTTGGATAGAAGGAAGTTTCTCTTTTCACCTGTGAGAGAGGGGAGCTTTGAGCAGCATCTCTGTCCCTGGAGGAGTGGTTCCAGCCCGGAAGTTAATAGTTTATTGGCCATTTTGGGCTAATTTCTATCTCTTTCATTTCCCTGCTATAAAAACCATGTTTGCATGGTTTTGTGCACTGGGCAGTGCTGGTTAGCTAGGGTTAAATTATTCCCAGCTCCACTAAGTCTCCTCTTCAGTTTTTCCATTGAAACTAGTCTAACTCTCAACCTAAGCACTCAAAAAGCATCCTACAGCCCAGCACTTGCTCAGACCTAATAGCAAGCACTAATATACCCTGACACTTGATTGCCCAGCAGGGCAAGACTCTATTCATCCCTCACCAACCAAACGACTAAGCAGCTCACCCTACTATTCAGGCATACCCAAAGGGCAATTTCAGGTGTACTCTCCAGTCCAGCTGGTGAATCTGGGTATCCTGAGTCAATGTTACAACTGCTTCATGTACACAGAAAATCCTCTCCTTCTACCACAAAACACTAATATATGCGAGAGATGCAATTATACAGCCAAACCGATGGCTAAGCTGTCTCCACCCAAGACTGGAACAGACAGTCAAGAGGAGAAGGGTAACACTTGCACCACTCCTCCAGCCACACACAGACCTTCTAAACCAGCACTGGAAAAAAATACATATAAATACACAAAATCATACTTGGAGGCTCTAAATAAAAACCTGCAAAAGCATGAGAGACCTCCAAAGCAGACACCCAAACAACCTGCACCTCCCATTACAAACCAAACAACACATAAAACACAAAATCAGTATGCCACACAATCACAGCCCTTAAGGCGAAATAACATACCCAACACACTGTTAATAGGTGACTCTACAGTCAGGCACACTGACGTCCCACTCACTAGGCTGGACAAGCAGAAGGTTACTGTTAGCTGCCTGTCGGGACCCAGAATCCGCCACATAACACAAACACTCAGGTCACTCCAGAACAAGTGCAAATATGACTATAAGGCTGGTATGACCCTGACCATGAGTAGCATCCTGCCCTCACCAAGAATGATACCTCAGTATACCTCAGTATAATGATGCCTTAGTATAAAGAAAAAATTATCAATATTCAACAATTAGCTAAACTTCTGGTGTCATTCAAAGGGGATCCTGTGTCTGTCAGCCTGGGACGACATGCTCGACAAGCCGCATTGCTTCACAAGAGATGGCTTGCACCTGTCACCCTTAGGCTTTCGAATACTGGCCAAGGCTCTTGCTGCCCCCATAGTGCCTTTTTTAGGCAAGGCTCAAAAGTCAAACCCACTTCCATAAACAGCACAATTAACAAAAAACTGAGGGTTATGCTTCTCAGTGCCAGGAGTTTAAATCTCAAAATGCACATGCTCGAAGCACTCCTCAGTATGGAGAACGTCAACATCTGTGCAGTAACTGAAACCTGGTCCAAGGCTCCAGAGAGCACCCCAGCACTACCAGGCTACAACTCGTACCACACATTTCAGCCACAGAACATGGACTGAAACACAAAAGGAGGGGGTGTATCCATATTCATCAAGGATACCTACACCTCCAGGTTAATGGAACAGCATGATACCTCTGAGATCATCCATGTGCAACTAACATCGGGCAAATCTGCAATGCAAATTGTGGCATGCTAGAGATAACCTCCATGACCCAGGACCACCACTCCACCTTTCTGGAGACACTGGAAAACATGAAGGTCCTACTGAACACCCTGATATTGGGCAATTTCAATTACCCTACCATTAACTGGGAAAACTACTCGAGTGCAAACTCCCAGGCCCAGCGCTTCCTGGAATTCATCAACTCAAATGCTCTGGATCAGCTGGTAAACTCCCCTACCAGAGGTGAAAATATATTGGACCTGCTCATCACAAACATGGGCGACAGGCGTCCCACACCGGAGGTCAACCCATCACTGGTTAGATCAGACCATAAACTAATCACTCTGGATGTTCACACCCCACCACCACCCCCAACTAAGGAAACCACAGTAAAAAACTTTTCTAAAGCAAACTTCACCTTACTTAAGACAGAGACAGTAAGTTTCACAGCCTCCACGCTAAAGGATAATGCTGCCCAAGATGCAAAAACCTTTACAAATGCACACTGTGAGCACCTACAAGGATGCATGGATCATGCCATCTGTAGCAAAACCAAGACTCACTCCTCTAAGAGAAGGAAACCAGTCTGGTGGACCCCTGCCATAAACAGGCTATACAATAGAAGGAGGAAACTAGTTCAGAAAAAAAGCAAATCCCAAGAAGGAAAGACATTCCTGATCAGTATCAGTAAGAAACTAAGGTCCCACATAAAATCATCCAAGGGTAACTTTGAAAGAAAAATAGCCAGGGATTCAAAAGATAACCACAAAGCCTTCTTTAGCTATGTTAAAAATCGAAGTGGCAACTCACAGATATGCACTGAACTAGTGCAAAATAGCACAAAATATCCTGATCCTACTGATATTGCCAACATCCTGGCAGATAGATTCAGTGCAACCTTCACCCACCTCTCACCCCCAAAACGGCCCACAACAATACTGGAAAAGTGTAGTGTCCTGGAAATCACAGACGCACAGGTGAAAATAG
Source organism: Protopterus annectens (assembly GCF_019279795.1). NCBI lineage: Eukaryota > Metazoa > Chordata > Ceratodontiformes > Protopteridae > Protopterus > Protopterus annectens. Next base: position 1,743,503,715 of record NC_056741.1, on the reverse strand, counting down.
CCCTTTCAAAAGCCAAAAACACAGAGTCAATGGGACCAGATGGTGTCCCAGCTGTGTCTTGCACGAACTACAGAACAAACTAACCCCCCACCTAAACACGCTGTTCAACCTCAGCCTCTCCACAGGCTACATGCCCATAGAATGGCGCACAGCAATGTTTATTCCACTCTACAAAGGAGGGTCCACAACTGACCCTGGTAACTATCACCCCATAAGCCTGACTAGCCTACTCTGCAAGGCTATGGAGCACATCATCATGGAACTCATTAACAAAGACATTGAGAATCTTCAAACACTTGACCCAACACAGTTCGGCTTTGTTAAGGGCAGATCATGCCTACTAAACCTGGTTGACTTCTTCAAGACAATCACCAAGGCCATAGATAAGGGAAAGGTTGTTCACACAGCCTACCTTGACCTCGTCAAGGCTTTCAATACTATTCCCCACTCGGGTATTACAGAAAAACTCACCAGCCTGAACATAATCCCCTACATCATGAGATGGGTTGCCAACTGGCTTACAGACAGAACTCACACGGTAAGAATAGTGGGCTCCAGGTCCAACTCTAAACCAGTCACAAGTGCTGTCCCATAAGGCTCGGTCCTGGGACCCCTACTGTTCGGCATATATTTATTTTATTTTATTTTTATTTTACGTTTGTTGACCGGGATAGTCCAACTGGATACATGTCCATTTTCAGTGGAGGCCCGGGAAGAAAAGCTCCAAGGAGACAAATTTACAGACATACAGATAATTCTAGGATACATATTTCAACTAGGCCCATTAGGTATGTAGTTGGGCACCCATAAAGGTATTAAGCATCAGTCTGGTACAGTTGACAATACGTCTATAAACAACAATGCATAGTGCAGACTAACACAGATATGCCATCATTCTTCAGTTGTGGTATACAATTTTATGAAGGTAAAACATGAGATTTTTGTTAAGCCAAGAGTTACAATAGTATAGACGTGGCACAAGTATTAGTCTGGTGATGAACAGGGACATAGCCAATTTATGCTGAGGTAAGATTTGAGAGTTATTTTAAATTTAGAAAGGGATGCTTCTAGGGTTAAGGATGTAGGCAGGGAGATCCAGATTTTGGCTATATAAAAAGAGTATAGGGAGTCATCGGCATAGTTGTGAGATCTGGTAACTGCTAACAGTAGCTTGTCTGTGGAGTGGAGTTGCCTAGGACAGGAATACTGTTGGATTATGTTTCTTAATGAAGGTGTTATGCTTGGATGATTGAGTAGCTTGTGTGTGATAACCAACTGGTTATAGGTTAGTAGGTTTGGTAGTTCAAGCCAACCCAATTGCTTTAGGTTTTGGCAGTGATGTGTTCTGAAGGAGCTGTTGTTGGCAAATTTGGCTATCTGATTATAGCAGGAGGTCAATTCTTTGGTTTCTGTTTTGGATAGGTTGGTCAAGATTGGTGTTGCATACAGTAGAGTTGAGAAAAGGTGTGTTTGTGCAATCGTAGTTCTAGCATTCTGGGTCAGGAATGATTTGTGTTTGTAGAGACTTCCCAGCTTTTTGTTAGTAATTTTTATAGCCAGATTAATGTGTACATCATATCTGAGCTTGTTATCAATAGTAATACCTAGAAGTTTTGTCTGGGAGTCAGGTGAAATAGGGGTCTCTTTTATTGAGTGGATAGTAAAGGAGGAGGTGGGGGCAGTAGTGATTGAGGGATGAAATATGAGGAGCTTAGTTTTTTTGGGGGTTGAGTATCAAGGCATTCTCATTAAGCCAGCTTTTGACTGAGTGAAAATTTTCCTGGGTTATTTTGTGTAGGTTTGCTAGGGTAGGGGCACTGAATATTATAGTAGAATCATCTGCGTATTGGATAAGGTTTGAACTATTTACAGCTGAGTGGAGATTGTTAGTAAAAATTAAGAGCAGCAGGGGGCCCAGTATAGATCCCTGAGGTACACCAAGTGTCACAGGTAACAGTGGAGACAAGTTATTGTTCCATAGTACTGCCTGTTGCCTATTGTTGAGGTAGTTTTTAAACCAGGAGACTGACAATGTATCTAGGCCTAAGATAGCAAGGTGAGAGATTAAGTTTTCATGATTAACCTTATCAAATGCCTTTGATAGGTCTAGGAAGAGGGCTACAGAAAGCTTACCATTATTTCTGGTGTGGTTAATGGTATCTGTGAATGCTAGCAGGGCAGCGGTTGTGCTATGACCTGGACAGAACCCATGTTGGCTTTGGGATATCAGTTCTTGATTAATAAGGTGGGTCATTAATTGTTTGTGAATACATTTCTCTAGTTTTTTAGCAAGTGGGGATAGGATCGCTATTGGTCTGTAGTTAGATATATCATAAGAATTGTCCCCTTTATGAAAGGGTATAATATAGGCCATTTTCCAGATCAAGGGTACTGAATTTTCAGAGATGGATCTGTTTATTAGGATAGAGACTGGTATGGCTATTTCAGTTGCTGCCAGTTTTAAGAATTCGTTGTGGAGGGAGTCTACTCCTAGTGTTGTTGGTTTTAATTGAGAGAGTAATTTTCTTATGTAGGAGGTTGGGGTGGGTTGTAGCTTAAAAGTGAGGCTGTTATTAGGTTTGGGGTCGACAGTAGTGGTTTTGGTATGAGGTTTTTTTGTGAAAGGGCAAGTATGGTCTCAGTAAAGAAAGCATTGAATGATTCAGCTATGTTTTCTTTCATTAACTCTGTTGTTGGGGGTGGAGTGGTGATTTTTCCAGGGTATAGTAACCTGTTTAAACCTGCCCAGAATTTTTTGGGGTTGTTCATGTGTTGATTTTGGTGGTTGATAAAGTAATTTCTTTTATCTTGCATGACTAGTTTTTTTTGGTTAGATTTCTAATCTGTTGGTAGGCTTGCTGTGTACTTGGAGTTTTGTTGGACCTCCAGGTTTTCCAGGCTCTATTCCTTTCTGTTATTTTTTGTCTTGTTTCCCTAGTTAACCATGAAACTGCTTTGGCCTTAACTCTGGTTGTTCTTTCAGGAGCATGCCTATTTAGTATTAATAGAAATGTGGAGTTAAAGTGATTGGTGGCTTCATCTAGGGGCAGGTAATACAATTGGGACAAGTTGCACAGTTTTAGATCATGTAAGAAGTTTGATAGGTTAAAGTGTTTTTTGTTCCTAATTGTTCGGAGTATAGGGGTTTGGGGGTGGTGGGAGTTATGTTTAAGTAAGAAGGTAGCCTGATGGTTGCTTAGTGAGTCAGGAAGTGTGCCTGCTAGGTAGGAAGAAGGAATTTTATTTAGTAAAATCCACTCTAGAAGAGTTTCTTTTTTTTCTATTGTTGTTTACTCTAGTGGGTTCTTTGATTAGTTGAGAGAAGGAAACTAGGTTGATATGATTAGTGGGAGCTTGGGAAGAGCATGTGAGCCAGTCAATATTAAAGTCCCCTAATACAGTAGTCTTCTCTGGCAAGGATTGTGATAGCCATTGTAATAAACTTTTCATGATAGGGATATTATTGCCTGGGGGGATATAACCTGTTACTAAGTTGATAGTTTTGTTGTTGCCTATCTTGAGATTAGTTAATAGTATTTCTGCTTTGTCCAAGGGGGGTATTGGTAACACAGTTTTAGCTATTGTTAGGGTATTTTTGTAAAGTAGGGCAATGCCACCGCCCTTCTTCTTCAGTCTATCCTGTCTAAGGATACTGTATCCAATTGACAGGATTTCTGTATCTTTGGTAGTTGGTTTTATCCATGTTTCTGTTAAACAGACTATATCAGGGTGATATTGTGTGATTAGACTATGAAGTTTGTGTATTTTATTGTTTAAGCTCCTGATGTTTAGATTTAGGAGGAGTAGACTATTTGTTGACCTGATATTAATTTGGGTGAGTTTAGGAAGCTGTTGTGCTTTACTTAGGTGAGTTCTAACATAGGGGCATGAATCTGGGTGGATATCACCATCCTTTAATAGTTGTTGGTTTGTTTGCAATAGATTTACTAGCTTTTGTAATATTATTATGTATTTGTTGGTTGCAGATGATTTGGGGTAGGTGTTGATGTGTTTCAGAAGGGTATGGCTTATGGCTGTAGTTTTGAATAGGGTAGGGCTTATTGTTAGGAGGTAACTGGGTGGGATGGGTGTGATAATGGATGTGGATTTATGGGTGGTGGTGGGGGGTTGTTTTATACAGAGTAGTTGTAGGAAGTTTTGTGGTAGGTAAATGCTAGGAAGAGTAGTAGGAGCATTTGCTGGAGGAAGTATTTCATAGTTAAAGGGGATAGTTAATTGCCAGGAATGTGTATGGGTGGTGTGACTGAATGTGTAGGGTTAGTTAGGCATGTGATTGGTTTCTGGAATTGCAAGAGGCAGGAAGGATGTAGATTGGGTGGCAGTTGAAAGGGGGTGGGAATTGGATAGGTATAAATGTAGATGATGTGGGGGTGGGTGGGAATTGGGGGTAGGGGAGCAGAGTGAGCCCGAGCGCGAATGGAGTGGGGGAACCGAGCTGGCAGGTAAGCCCACAAAAAACTATCAGTCAGACCTGAGCATAAGAGTAAGTTGGTTATGTTTCAAGGTTTTGTTCTTTTCTAGCTTAAATATAACTTATGATTAGTTTTCCTGTTCTGCAGCAGTTTATATCTTCGGCTAGGGCTATTTTTATTTCAGCAGCTTAAGCCTCACTGTAGACAGAATCTTTTTGTAGATTCCACAGAGGGTAGTAACAAAGGTAGGAAAAATGGCCTGAGAGGATACATTTAAATTGTAAGACCTATAGATAAATACAGATAAGGTTTGCTGTAATTAGGGAGGGTGAGGGTGGAAACTATACCTGCAGCCTGCCTTCAGGTGGGTTTAAAGGGAAAGATGAAATTCTACTATTAACCTTATTTTATAGATGGCGTTTTGTTGACTGGAGTCTTTAGTTGAGATGGACTGCTCTGTAGCAGCTCCAGGTAATACACAGTCACTCCATGGAGATTAGGGCTGGGTATTGATTAAGGTGGCTGATAGGTCTAGAAGTGAGAAGATAAAAGAAACATACATGAAGGGAGGGGAAAAATCACTTGTATATCACAACCAACATATACCAACAATGGCAGGAGAACATATCACAAGATGGACGCTAAAACACTAGCATAGTTACAGCATGTAATACAGCAGAGCAAACTAGGTAATGTGTAATTTCACTCTATTACCTACACATAATGTGATATAAAACAGTAGGCACCAAGCATTGCTGTGTAAACATTTGTTAACTTCAGTATTGGCTACGCATAAAGTGAATTCAAACTCTAGGAACCTAAACTAACTATCTAATGTAATATAACACTCTAAACACCTAGACTAGCTATATATTCCACACAATGAGATCCACTCAATACCCCTCATAAATGGCAAGTACTTCAATTGCCGTAATGGCATTTTCCTGGTGGCTATAGTGTAAAGACTTCTACCACAGTTACAGCATTTTTTTATGTGGAGTCACTATTTTAAGGGGTATCTCCATTAAGCATGGGTCAGCTGTAGATAGTTTGCAAGGGGCACTTATGTGCGTACAGATAGCTTTCTAAGCACGGTGTCTTCTATCGTCATGCTGTGAACACACTTGTTTAATAAGTCTCACAGCAGTATGGGGAAATTCTGCTCCTCTGCTAGACGTGCTACTACTTGGCATTTGTAGCAATCTTGCTACAAACACTCCAGGGAGGTAGGTCTTCTATCGAGTATTTGCACAACAAGCTCTAGCTCAGCTGAATGTAAACTGAGTGAGCTTCAAGGTTGTAGCAATGGCTGTTTCATGCAGCTCTGAAAGAGTATGCAAGTCTAGACAGGGGATTCCCCTCAGTTAGTATCCTCAGCTGTGAGAGTGATTGGTCCTGAATCTCCATAAGGGAGTAACACAGCTCAGGTATTTGTACCAGCTGAGAGACCTTGAGCACTCCACCGCCAGGTCTAGGAACTATACGGATCTAGAAAGCGAGAGGATTGTAGCCATGCAGTTCTCTGGTGGTATGCACAGTGCCTAGCAGAAAAGTTTAATGTATCTCCAGTTCTTTGTTCGACCTCATTGTGCAAGGGAGTACACAGTGCTCCAGAGTCAGTGGTGTCAGTTAAACAGAGCTAGCTGATCCCACTAGATGGCCGCGCCTAGGATATATATGTAAGGCGAACTCTTGGTCTCCATACATTCACTGTGTGTTGAAGTGTGAGCAGTGCTTCAGTGCTAAGATGCCCAAATTTAAACAATATTAACATCGCTCACTAGATAGAGTTACATACAGTCACACTTGATAATAAAATCAAAGGTAGGGAAAATGGCTTGAGAGGATACGTTCAAATTGTAAGACCAATAGATAAATACAGATAAGGTTTGCTGTAATTAGGGAGGGTGAGGGTAGAAACTATACCTGCCGCCTGCCTTCAGGTGGCCTTACAGGGAAAGATGAAATTCTACTATTAACCTTGTTTTATAGATGGCGTTTTGTTGGCTGGAGTCTTTAGTTGAGATGGACTGCTCTGTAGCAGCTCCAGGTAATACACAGTCACTCTGTGGAGACTAGGGCTGGGTATTGATTAAGGTGGCTGATAGGTCTTGTTTTATAGATGGCATTTTGTTGGCTGGAGTTTTAGTTGAGATGGACTGCTCTGTAGCAGCTCCAGGTAATACACAGTCACTCTGTGGAGACTAGGGCTGGGTATTGATTAAGGTGGCTGATAGGTCTTGTTTTATAGATGGCATTTTGTTGGCTGGAGTTTTTAGTTGAGATGGACTGCTCTGTAGCAGCTCCAGGTAATACACAGTCACTCTGTGGAGACTAGGGCTGGGTATTGATTAAGATGGCTAATAGGTCTTGTTTTATAGATGGCGTTTTGTTGGCTGGAGTCTTTAGTTGAGATGGACTGCTCTGTAGCAGATCCAGGTAATACACAGTCACATATACTTCTCAGAAGTACAGGCAAACACAGGAGGACTATTGCAAACCAAGTTCGCTGATGACTGAAAACTGGGAGCCATAATTGACTCTCTGGCTGACATGGGCATCCTCCAAAAGGGCCTTACTTAGACAGACACTTGGTGTCAAAATCATGGCCTCAAGCTAAATGCCAAAAAATGCATAGTCATCCCATTTGGGAAAAACAAAACACCCACAAATTACCACATAGGTGGCAGCCCCCTTAATACAGAAGAGGTAATAATAGATCTGGGGACCCAGGTAGATAGTAATCTCTCCTTTGACAATCATATTACCAAAGTAGTTAGGACATCCTTCTATGTGGCCCATCTATAGCTGGAGAGACCACAAACGTACCTCACCAAGAAGATTACTGGCCTCAAACATATGTCCTATGCAGCCCAACTGAAAAAACTCCGGCTGTACTCAGTGGCATATCGTTTACTCAGAAGTGATCTCTGCCTGACTTACAAAGCCATGTCCAACTCAGAACTGATGGACATGCTCCACGTACAGAAATCCAAGTCACTGCGAGCCACACGCTCTAGTGAGCTAAACATCACCACAACAATAAATAAAACATGCTGGAGGGATAGATTCCTGTCACATAGACTCCCCATGCTTTGGAAAAATATTCCAAACTACATTAGGCAGAGCCCCTCACTAACACTCTTCAAGAGAAACCTTGACGAGTGGATGGGTAACAGAAAATACACCCCTGGGATCACTTCATTGGCTCTGCTTGACAGAGGATCAGTTAATTAATCAATGGGGTGGCGAAAGCTGACACACTCTGGCTAGGCGTATAAATGCCCTCGGGCAGATAGCCTGGTACCTACCTATGAATCTATTACTAAGCAAATGGAAGGATATCACAAATCAAGAATCATGATAGTTGTTTAGAAAGATAAAAGCTGTAATATAACTTTACAGATAACTATGAAATGTTACTGACTCTGTAGTGATATTCCCCCCCAAAAAAACACATGCACATTAAAAATGTGAAGTATCCCAAACTAATCAGCATTGCAATCATATCAGAAATTTGCAGAAGTATACATAGAAACATATTAGATAATCACAGATAAGTCTGCATGCCATCCACTAACTTAATAGTAAGTGCTGCAAAGATGCAAGGGTATTTGTAAATATATTCACATCACTCGTTATATTAAAATCAAAGACAACTACAGATATCTACATAATACACGTATCATAAAAAAATATTGACTTGAATTTATGGATTTTAATGGAATCTGTAAATTTCCTAAGTAAAAAAAAAAAGGCGAAAGGCATTCACAGTCACTTTGCCATAGTTAAAAGTTGCTTACACTGGGTTTGGTTCCTGTGTGGGAAACATAAGTAATGCACACACCCAAGAAAAGTGGGAGATAGAAAAGAAGATGTGGGGTATGCGAGGAAAATAGGGACACAGAAAAGGAATGTTGGAATATGAAAATCTGAGGGAAAGTCAGAGGGGCATAGGCAATATTTTTTGGTGGGAATAGCCCCATTTTTTTATTTTTTTAAAGAATGTTTGGAAAAATAAACATAGGGAGAGAGGAGGTGAAGTTTTGCACAGCAGGTATACCCATAGAACAAGTAGAACAATACAAGACAAGGGTTGAAAAAAAAAACAGTATAGACGTGAGTTACACAGACAGCATACAATGCAACATGGGCAATGGAACATTGTCATACAGGATGGGGATGTATACCAGTTATGGTGAAATGCAGAAGAAAAAAAATCTACCTATACATTCTCATGTTAGCACATATTGTATAACATGTGACAGTCATACCTGGATGTGTATGACTAATGGTACATGTGTTCCAGGGTAATAAAGTAGGATCACAGTCCATGTTTGATAAATATACATATATCCAATTAGCCCATCAGCAGTACAGGTGCTAGCCAAGCCACATCACATATGAACAAATGCAGGTCAAGCAATGGTACTTATCTCCAGTGGACAGAAACAAACCTATGACCATGCATGTGAAAGGTAAACAACCAAGTACAGTGCCAAACAGAAGTACTGCAGAAGATGAGCCAAGGCTGCTACATACACAAGTAGGTGTATGCAACCAAATCTGTATATATTACACATACATATGCCATGTCAAAGACAACACACAGGTGCACATGTGTATATATGTATGTGTGTCAGTGGCATAAATGGAATATACATGAAATCAAGGTCAATATACATATGTGCACCAATGATGTAATAGTATGTTAAAGAAATTTATCAGGAGACAATAATGAATATAACAAGTTGTGCACATGAATTTGAAAAAAAAAATACACTGGGTAACACACAGGTATAGTGATAACAAGGATGTACTGCAAGCATCAGCCAGCAGCTTGTGTGCACATGTGCCACATTGTAAAATGCTCATACATTTGGCATATGTTCGTTGTCTCAGATTAATAACTGCCAATAGTTTTGACAAAGACAAACATACCTGCAATAAACACTAGAGACATATTAAAGTGGTAGGGAGATGGACAACCTGGGACCACATCATGGTAAAAGAGGACATGATAAGGTGACACAATACAAATGCACATGTAAAACACACAGGGTGCTATAGAAGACACACATACATCCATTTAAACAAGTGGAAAATGTATGTCAAATGGACCGATGGACTGCTGATGTCCATAAAACTGGACATGTATAAAACACACATACACAGTAATGTGCAATCATGTCGCATCAACATGCATATGTAAGCAAGTTAAAAATTTAAATCACATACACACAGTGATGGGCGTAATATATTACAATATGTAATATATTACTGTAGTATATTACAGTTTCTAGTCACTGGTAATATAACTAGTTACTTTTTCAAAACAGTAGTGAAGTAATAGTAATATTACTTTTTTTAGTAACTAGTAGCTTAAATGTGCGCTACTTTTGAGTGACTTTTGCTTAAGCCAGTGGTTCTCAATGTGGGCAATATCGCCCCGTAAAGAGAGATAGAAAACTTCTGGGGGCCCTGGGTAGTATGGATAGTAATCAAATGTTAGAAGGTAACAGAGACTTTGAAGAGGCAATTTGGTTAAACAAATTACAACATAATGTTAGCACTGCTCATAGCACGTAGCATTCATAATAGATCATTAGAATTAGTATGGAGCAAAAATTGCTTCATTTTTTTAGCACTGCAAGGAGGTGAAAGCTAATGATGACTAGACTCCAGCTCTGCCCTGTGCGACTCTCACACACTAAACCACCCCCTGCACTGGGACCATTCTATCCTGCTAGAGATCATATACATAACTTGCCTTACAATAAATTACATTGGTTCTCCATACTGCCATCAGTTGGAATCAAACTTATCACTCATTGGTTTAACACCCAATACTACAACCCACTGCACCAAGCAGGACTCTTAAGTTGATCCTATGATCAACCAACTTTTGTCTTGATAATTTTTTGTTATGTTGTATTTAAAATTCTTTTCAGGTTTCAATTTTTAGTTGCTGAAAATAGACAAAATGTGATAGGTTTTATAGGTCTTGTGCTGCTGACTGTGTATGGTTTGGTTTAATTATTATTTGTGACTATCTATAAAATCATCTTCTCCTTTTAGCTGTTCCCATTAGGGTCACCACAGCATATCATCAGTCTGCAGAACAAGTGACGGTAGAATTTTACTGTGTCGAGTTGCCAGCCTGGCGCCCAACCTTCCTCAGAAGGCACATGCATGCACACACTCACATCTAGGTCCAATTTTTAATGTCCAATCCACCTGCAGCATGTCTTAGGAATGTGGGTGGAAACCAGAGCACCTGGAGGAAACTCATGCAAACACATGGTGAACATCATACCTCTCAACCGTACTGAATTCCTCAGCATTTACTGGTTTTGAGGGCAAAATAATGGGATGCTATGGATTTCTGAGTGGTCCCTTCAATTCCTGATTTTTGGACTCATAATTTACTCTAAGTTACTTCTTGTTGTGTTACATCCATCAAATAAAATAGGATGACTCCATCAAGCAAATCTTTGTTTTTTAAATATCTATCTTTATTGAGACTTGAAAGCTCATATTAGTTTTGGCACGATGACTGAGGCCAGCTGTCCCCAAACCAGTTCAACTTCACCCTGAAAGTAATGCAAGACAGAGAAGGCAAGGACTATAAATCACTTCAGATGTAGTAGAATGTGTGGTGCGTGGTGCATGTGTGTATGAACTTGAGCTTGCAACTACTTCCACTTAGAAACTCTGTTACTCCTGCCAACATTTGCAGCAGGTATTGTCTTACATTGCAAGCAACCAGTACTACTGGGGGTAGTAAACACAGCTTATTTACGTTTGTTTTGTGTCAAGTTTCCTTTTGATCAGTTTTGAAGTGATAGAGTAGTGCCGAAGGTCACTGCCCAGTGGAAGAATAATATATATAATATAGTACATGATAATGTGACCATCATTATGTTGCCAAAAAAGGTTTTGTTCTAATATACCATATGTAGTGATAAGAGTTACCCAAGTTTTAAATGGCAGTGTTTTGCATTTTTAATAAGTACATGAATACAGGAGTTTCAGATCGTGGTGATGTATGTTGATAGTAGTTGTAGGACTGATGGAGAAAGCTGTGAGGGATTTGTAAGGGTTGAGTATCAGTCCCTAATCATTTACAGGCAGCTGTTGGTCAGACTCAGGCTTGGACTGGAAAGTGTTTCAAAATCTGTAAAAATGTGGATACCTACAGTAAATGAGAAATAAGGGGTTGGTAAGTGTTGCTAGTGGTCACCTCTTTGATTATTTGTTTGCATCTGCAAGAGGCCTGGAGTGCATGTTACTAGAAATGAATTTACTAACTGCAAACAGTCCAGGGGAGCTGATAAGATTCTAGGAATGGTGTCAATCAGCCCAAGGGAGTTAGGTGTGTAGTTGTTAGGTATGAAATAAGGCAGACCATTTCTCATTTTCTTGAAGTGCAGTTCCCTGTCATGATGCTATTTAAGACAAGAAAAATGAATCTCTTCCAGAAAATAAATATAGCTGTACAATAAACATATGACAGAGATAGTTACTTTGGTCACCAGTCAGTGCAGATTTCAGATTTTTTTCTTTGTGATCCAATGCTTGCAAGTCGAGTACATAAAGTGGCATTTACAGCTGAAGATTAGTCTAACTACATGAATAAATGCTGTCATTTGGAGCTTCGTGTACGTACTGCCATCCTGCAGGCTGCACTCAAATCAGTGCATATTTATAATGCAGCATCACATAGGCAGGTCCAAGACAACTGGCAACTGCAAGTGACCTTCATTACATTATAAAAGTAACATGCTGCAAAAATACAACATAAATGCTATTAAAAAGTCCATTTATATTACTAGCCAAAATCCTTTCATGGTTTAGTTTACATAATCAACAAACTATTATATGATTAAAAAAGTTAATGCTTTCATATGCTTTATCCAAAAAAAGAGGGGTGCGTGGCTTTAGTGGTCGTCTTTCCTTCACTGCCTTGACTCCTTTCGAGATGCGTGCTCTTTTTTTTGCTTTGATACTTATGCAGACTTACTTTTTCCACTTTAAGTTGGCACGTTATGTGCACAGCTCATGTAAGGAAACAAAATCTTGGAGGATATTATTACCAGCTCAAGCACAGATTTATACAACGTTTCATTTGCTATTTTGGGCGAATTCCAAAGTGCATGAATGTAGCTTGTGATTTATAGTGCACCACTACAAGACATGGTTTTTACAGATATTTCTTGTTGTTTTAATGGTAATATGTTTACTGCCAACCAAATGTGCCATCAAAACAAAGTGTATTGCCACATTGTGTAGACTAAGGAAGTAGGGAAGTGTGTGTGTGTGTGTGTGTGTGTGTGTGTGTGTGTGTGTGTGTGTGTGTGTGTGTGTGTGTGTGTGTGAGAGAGAGACAGTCATATCTCTCAATCTCTAAGAGCAAGAAATCTAGACAAAGCCAAAAATAATGGTGGGACAAAGGCCCAAAAATAGGGGCAAATTATAAATATTGCTCATGTAAACTCAGATAGTTGCTAGAATTAAAGTTTTGTGTTATTATGCATTTTATGAGGGATATGAAGTTTGAAATTCAAATGGCTGTCATAATTTAGTGACTTCAATCTTTATGGTGGTATCCCACAATCCCACTGGAGTGGGCAAGGTACATGATTATGTATGCTAATCAGCATCCCAATTTTTGGCCAGTTGTATCTACTTTTGATCGGCCTTTGTCCAGATTTTTGCTTTTTCTAGGTTGAGAGGTTTGGAGCACATGCAGACTCCACAAAGAGGGTACCCCAGCCGAGAATCAAACCACAGAACCTCATGCTGTGAAGTGACAATGCTAACCACTGCATCACTGTGCCACTCAGTTATAAAGACTAGTTTGCTGGAGTTTTTCAACTGTTAAATGCTATTCATCATCATTATAACACTGTGTATCCAACTTTAATAACACACTTATATGCACGTGCTTACTTGTGTGAGTACTAGTTGGCATAATGGTCAAGGTGTTCACCTCCCATGCACAAGGTACAAGGTTTGATCCTGAACTCCAGCCAATGCCTGTTTGGAGTTTGCATGTCTCCCCTGTGTCTCCGTGGGGTTCCTCCCATGTCCAAAAAACATGCTGAACATTGAACATTTCCATCTCAAACTCACCAATGAATGAAGCTGTGGGCAGCAGTTCAGACTTTACATGGTGCCCTATAGGGGAAGAGATGTAGAGACCAACCACTTTGGGAATCTACTGTGGTGTGCAGTATTCCTCAAGACAGGAGAACACAGATCACAGACTGCATGTTGTGGCAGGGCTAGCCATTCAATGGTGTAAAATATGGTTCTAGGTGATTTGGTCATATTGACTAATGTAGCCAAAATGGGCATGGGTAGTTACCGGATGAGGACCCAACCTATGCCAGGGACCCATGTTAATGGTGGGAGGGGTATCTGTGCCCCTATTGACCAGTGTGTGCTTGCCATAAAGCCCAGCAGCCCTGGGTCAATAAGCTACTGGTCGGGTGTCTAGTTGCCCAGCCGGGGTATCTGGGATAGTTCTGTTGAGCGAAAGCTGGATGTAAAACCAACCAACCTGCAACACATGGACTGAGAATTGCTATGCTTAATGTAGGTTCACTGACAGGGTGCAGATTGGAAGTGGATGACATAATACGGAGGAGGCTAGACATCCTATGTATACAACAGACAAGCTGGAAGGGCAGTGCAGCAAAGCCATTTGGCTTGGGATACAGACTCTACTACTCAGGAGGGGGACAGGCTAGAAATGGTGTGGGAATTGTGGTGAGAGAGAGGCCAATGAAGGATATAATCACAATTAGTGACAGACACATGGCAATCAGAGTTCAGTGTAATGATAGGGCAGTGTTCATAATCTCAACCTTATGCCCCACAACAGGGTTGTGCTAGTGAGGAAATTCAGACAGCAGTTGCAGGACCTACTAGACAAAACAGGACAACATGAATTGGTGTTGATAATGGATGACTTGAATGCACATATTGGGACAGACAGAACAGGATATGAGGACTGCCTGGGTCTACATGGGTGGGGCAACAGGAATAAAGAAGGAAAAGCCATTCTAGACTTCTGCCTGGCAAATAGCTTAACAGTAGCCAATACATGGTTCAGAAAGAGAGACAGTCACAAGATCACATACAAGACTAGCCAACATGTAACTCAGGTAGACTTCCTCCTGGTAAGGAAAAGGCACTGGGGTAGAATCCATGATTGCAAAGTCATCCCCAGTAAAACAGTCGGCCAACAGCATAAACCCCTAGTTGCCACACTCAGCTGCAAGCAGTGGTTAGAGAAGGCTCTAAGGTAAACAGAGACCAGGCTGAAGACCTGGAAGTTGACTGGAGAGAAAGTACAGCAGTTCAAGGAATTACTCTGAGCTCTAGCACCCCAAGAAGAGGAGGAAATAGGTGGAGTTGAACAGCAATGGCAGAGCCTAAGAACAGCATGTGTTAGGACTAGAGAAAAGATATGTGGCCGAGACAGGTATGGAAATAAGGTACATAAGGAAAGCTGATGGTGGAATGCAGAAGTCCAGGAAGTCATCAAAAGAAAGGAGGAGTGCAGGAAGAAGTGGAAGATAGAAAAGACTGACCAACTTAGTAAGTACTACTGGTTGGCTAACAAAGAAGCGAAAAAAGAAGTTGCAATAGCAAAGAATAGGGCATCAGAGGCACTCTACCAACTTCTGGAAAGTGACTCAGAAAGCTATATCAGGTTGCAAGGCAAAGACAGAAAGATAAAGATTGTCAGACACCCTTCATAAGGGATGCCAGCAAAAACTTACTCACCATTTCACAGGACTTCAAAGGCAGATGGAAGGAGTACTTCCAGCAGCTTCTGAATGAAGAAAACCCGACAGAAGCTGTTCTGCCCCAGAAAGAGCCTACGATGAGTGAAGAGGAGGAGCCCACCCTAGAAGAAGTAAGAACAGCACTAAGGAAAATGAAGTCAGGGAAAGCAGCAGGCTCAGATGAGGTTACACCAGATATGATAAAGATGCTGGGTGAGATAGGGGAGCAATGGCTCCTGAGGGTACTTCTGGCAATGTAGGCATATTCCAGATGACTGGAGAATAGGCATACTCATGCTAGTGTACAAGAACAATTGGAACATCCACAACTGTGGGCAGTACAGAGGCATCAAACTCCTATCACATTGCATGAAATTCTGGAGAGGGTGATTGATAAACTGATATGCAGAGTAGTAGAATGTAAGATGGGAGATGAGCAGTTCGGATTGAGATCAAGATGCAGTACAATTGATCTGATGGTTGCAGTGAGACAATTACTTGAGAAGAAGCTAGAGATGAGGAAAGAGTCCAACTGGGCATTCTTAGACTTGGAGAAAGCATACAACAAGGCCCCAAGAAAGCTGATCTGAGTAGTACTGCAGTGGTTTGAAGTCCAGAAACATTGGTAGAATTAGTGTAGGCTATGTACAAGGATCCAATGACACAAGTATGAACAGTGTTTGGCCTCACAGAGGGGTTTCCAGTGGAAGTGGGTGTACCAGGGTTCATCTCTGAGCCCACTGCTGTTCATACCGGTGATGGACTACATTAGCAAACAGGTCAGAGGGGACATATCAACAAAGTTGCTGTATGCAGATGTGGAATTACAGGCAGACTCTCAACAAGAACTTCAGCAAAGGATAGGAGAATGGAATGGAAAACTAAAGGCATGTGGGATGAAACCAAGTACAGATAAGACAGTGGTAATGGCAGCAAATTGGGGAAATCAGAAGAAGCTGAGAATAGAGATAGAAGGGAAGATAGTGGATCAGGTAAACAGTTTTAAGTATCTGTGAGGGGTGGTTGAGGAAAAGGGAAGTCTGAATGAAGTGTTCAAAGCTAGAATCAGAGGAGCTGCAGCCAACTGGCATAGAATGTCAGGTGTAGTCTATGACAAATGAATGCCAAAGAAGCTGAAAAGTAAGGTGTACACAACAGTGGTGTGACCAGTACTACTGTATGGTACAGAAACCTGGGCAGTAAAAGCAGAACAGTTGAAGAAGCTAGATGGAAATGAAGTGCCTGAGAAGGGTGGTAGAATGCACATTGTGGGACAGACTAAGAAATTAGGACATAAGAGCAGAAGCCAAAGTAGCTCCAATTGCAGAAAAGATCAAAGAGAACAGATTATGGTGGTTTGAACACATATGCAGAAAAACAGAAGACAATCTGGTGAGCAAGATTTGGGACAGACAGGAAGAATGTAAAGAAGTAAGGACATCCAGCAAAGAGGTGGATGGATTGTGTGAAAGACGATCTGTGACAGTCAGGCATGAATGTTGAAGAAGGCAGGAGTGTGGCACTGAATCGAGAGAGTTGGTGACAGTTAACTGTATGCAGATGTAGAATTACAGGCATGTATAAAAATGGGAAGAAAAGGGGGCTGGTGATGATGATGACTTGTGTAAATCTCAATATTATAATAATCGGTAAACTATACTTATGTAAAAGTCACGCATTATTTTAGTTAGTAAATCTTCTTCTTTTTCGGCTTTTCCCAGTTAGGGGTCGCCACAGTGCCACTCCAGTCCACTAATGATTGGCAGTAAATTTTTACAGTGCCGAGATGCCAGCCTGATGCCCAATCTTCAACGAAGGTACGCCCATTCACGCATGTCTTTTGAATGCCACTCGTAGTAATGCCTAATGCCTAACTTCAATTCCACTATTTAAAACCAAACTTAAACACTTCCTAATCAACCATTGGCTATGCTCTTGCAATAACCATAGCTGACCTTTTTTACTCCATCCCTTCTCTTGCCCCCTCTCCTCTTTCTCCCAACTCTATTATTTTTACACGTTCCATTTCTGTAGGGTATCTGTCTCTCCCGTCTAAAAATAGACTTTACTCAAATTTTTATTGTTAAACTTATATATAATGTAATTAATTCTGTTACATACTAACTTACCTGATCTTGCTTACCTTCTATGTCTCTGTCTGATCACCATTGCCTGAACATCCTTAACTGTTGTTTAAACTCCTTGTTTATTATTGTGCATTCTTGTATTATATATTTGTCAAGTAGTAGATAGCGGAGCTTTTCTCCCTGGGCCTCCACTGAAAATGGACATGTATCCAGTTGGACTAGCCCGGTTAACAAATGTAAAATAAATAAAATAAAAAATAATATATTACTTTTTTAGAAAAGTAATAAGTAACAGTAATATATTACTTTGTAACATTACTTTTTTAAGTAACTAGCACAACACTGCATACACATATACTGTCATGCAAATATCAAATAAAGAAACATGTGTATGTCAACCACACTGCTCATTATGGAGCAGAGGACACATGTGATTGCATCATTACAGCACATTTGCAGTGCATCGCTGATGCTCACTAGTCAATGCTAAATATCTATGTCAGTATGTATCTGACTATTTGAACACATACATAAAATCAGTACGTGTACAACTATTTATGGAAGGTGTACACCAATGTCACTACATTATGCATGTGGAAATGCTACATACAAGAAACATGTTGCAATGTACTGTGAAAGGCTGTGCAATATGTAACATTGTGTACAGATTAATGTTATCTTGCTCTTTGATGCAATCAGATAAGGAAGACTGAACATACACAGGAGATAACTGTATTTGATCCCACATGGCATCAGTATTGCCAAACCATGATCCACAAAACAGAAATTCTACTCCAACACATCAAGGCAAGGCTCTGGACATACAATGTATTTTGAGTGCTTTTGTTCTTTTTAATAGTATTTCAAGAACTTCATCAGAAAAAGTCATTTTCTGATGAAGTTCTTCACACATTAAAACCACAGTAAATGTCACATGATAATAACACATAAGCATGACAGATACATGGCATGCATGCATGTACAGGAGTGCATATACAGTTCAATCAATTACATGTCAATCACCATTTTAGCAACAGAATACAAATGGAGCACATGGAAATTACCTACCAACTGGAGGGACCAGGCTAAGTGGGACGATACTGCAAAACTACGAAATGTGCAGTCATCCGTGACCTAGGCACTAAAGGCATTAGTGATACATGAGGACAGTGGCTGTGCAAAATTATGTATTTAAATATTGTGAAACATATGTACAACTTCAAAGGTCACAGTTGCTGTTATTAATTATTAGATGAAATAATTACATGGGTATAAAAGCCACAGTCAAGAGGACAATGAGTACAATGTCCAATGAATTATCCTCAAGAGCTAATTCACACAGCAGCAAAAATGTACTTATAACAAAATGTATATGATATATATGAGTCAAATAAATATCTGTAAAATGTATAGCAATACAAAGGAATATGTCGAATACTGATACTGCAGGAATCTACATGCTTCCTCCGCACCTCGTCTACCCTCCTTTGATGCTCAGCTGTGTCCCTCCAATGCAAGTCATCATAGCTGTGATGAACCTGCACTCCAGAGTGAAAGATCCTAGTCCTCCATCAGTGCTCTCTCCTGACCCGGTTCCACATGTCGATCATAGCAAAGTTCCTGGGCCTGGATCTCATTCTCTCCTCTAATCCAGCATAGACCGTCAACATCTGGGTCATCTACTCCTCGGTCCAATTGGGCACACTGACATGTAGCAGCCTCCTTGAAGTCACTATCATGATTTGTAAGTCTTTCAAATCTGAAAAACAAAAACACAGAGAAATGCTCACTGAGGTAGCAGTCAGTTCACAGTTAGCAATGGTCTGATCAGCTAATGTATCAAAATCAATATTTGAAAGTGCGCTGATGTCATGTTCTAAGATTATTGGAAGATAATGGGCATGTGCTACACATGGTACCATTTATCGACACCTATTGGGTGTTTATGTGGGACACCTGTGAGTGTGAGATACATTGTCAGCTAGTAGAATTTCTGCAGTGGTAATTACTACATCTGTTAAAGTTAATCATTTCCAAAGATACATGTTTAAAGTCATATTTATTTAATTTGTTAAGTTTTACAGAAGTTGTCATAATTTCCTAGAGTGATGTTGTCTAAAAATGTATGCATACAGGAATTGATCTTCTAAATATTTTAGTTCAGTCCTGTATGTAGTTGCAAAGACAGACTTCCCATGTAAATGATAATGGTATATAGAGCAGGATTTTCAGATCATCCACAATTTCTACTGGCAATTACTTACACTCTGTGGTTTACCTCCAGAAACATATGGATTATGACATTATCTGTATTTAGTATGTTATGTTGATGTTATGGACATTTATGAAATCATGACTCCTAAAACAGTGTTATACCATATTCGTATGCTGTTATGGATATATTTTCAGTGATGCTTCGTAACAAAGATGTTTTCAGTACTGTGTCAATTTACTATGGATCTGTACTACTCATGGATCCAAACGTATGCTGCCATTTTCCGTAATTGTTTAATTAAGTGATTTATTATTGTAACATGAAATGCATACAGACTGTGGTGGCATGATGCTGTTGTCTTTGGAACTGTATTTAACATATATGTGATTTCAAGGGTTCTAATCCTATTCACAAAGTGTACTCATATTATAGGTTATGTTGTTTTTACAGATGTTGCATGATGTCACTGTTGATACATTTCACATGTCATATCAGTATTTCTCACAGATAGTGTTATACAGATTATTGCATTGCACAGAAAAGCATACTGTTATTTTGACATATGCCGATCATTGACATAACTGTATAAATGTGCTCATCCATAAGTCTTATCCTGTGTGTATCAATGTTATCCAGATGCTCCACCATCCTAGGGATGACAACTTTTCCCTCCAGGAAAATGACATCATCATTAATGTTCTCTGTCAGCATGGAAGGAGACAACTAGGTAATTCAGGGGATACTGTATGGAGAAATTAAATATGGATGAACCTCACCGACATGATCAATGCCATTTGAGCCCATAGCTGCTCTTGTGAGGCCTGTAGATGGCACTGTTCATACACGATTCTCCATGCAGCCAAAAGAGTCACACATTATGAGACAATGAGGGATGCCACCAGTGGTGGACCACCACTGCCCCCTGTTGACATCACAATCCTTTTGGCCTCATTGCATAGAGCAAAAGGGGAATGATGAATCCCTGGTGGTTGGATTGAAGTGGATGTTCCAGGACAGACATGTATGCATCCATGTTCAGTTTATGGATGAGTATTTTGACAATCACTGCTTATTGCTTATGTGTGCACATTAATGTATTCCTGTGTTTGATTTACAACAGCACAGTTGAGCCATGAACAAACTTCCACACAAAATGAGGATGATGAACGCAAGTATTACATGCAATGGTAGATTTGAGTTACAGGCAGGATAGTGCAAACTGCAGTTTTTATGTTTACTGCATTAATATTCACAAGTCCATTACTTCGGGCACACAGCAGGGAACAGCAGATGAGTGCCTCTATACTGTTGCTTTGCACACTACCTTGCTGATGCCCCCACCTCATGTAATGGCACTGCTGTTTACTGTTACATTGTTGTTCCCATAACCTTGAACACTGCATGTGCATCCAGTGGAGGGGCAAGCCGCACATTATCAAATGAAGAAAGGCCAGGTATGTTACAGAGACATTTTTAGAGCTTTCTACAATGTTTAGCACACTTGATGATTGAAATCTTTGTCTAAATTTGTCTTTACAGGCCTTCAGGTGTATGTTTATAATGTACATCACGAGTATTTGCAGCTCGTATTACTGTATTGTATATGTGGTGTTGTCAGTATTAGTTTTGAGAACTACATCACTGTGCTGGCTTTCTATTTACTTTCCCACTGCAGGTTCCACAGAACAAACGACAACCTCTACACAGCAGGAGCTCTCAAGTGCACATATGTGAGGTGTGTGTGTATGTCACACATTCAGTCTTTTTTAATTGTATTCACCCGGTACATGTTATGAATGATGTCATCTGTAATGTTTTTTTCCCATACACTAGTTGAAGTTCTGCACACAGTGGATCAACAGCAACAATCCATGAGTGTTTTCTGGGTGCGTTGTATGCATCGCACATGTCATGTCTACTGGTCATATTAATAGATTATGTAGTTATGGTACATACATTCTGTGAAAAATACATTAGGCTGAAGTGAAGCCAGTGTTATTTGTAACATTGCAGTGAAATATATATGCCAATTGTATTTTGCATTAATCATGTGCTGTAGGCACATTGAACTGATCTGTGTCTTTATATCCTGTTGCACGTCTGATCTGTGTCTTTATATCTTGAAGCACGTCAACTGTGTTTAACATCCAGCAGCCCATCCAGATGTGTCTCAGCATGGTAGTATAGTCCCTGGCACAGATGACATTGAGCTGTTTAGAGAGTGCATCTGTGAAGTTGACATGGGTGTTGCACCAGATGTATCCTCAGTTGTGGGGGCCCAATTGTTGATGGATTCAGAGATGATGACACAGTGGATGTTGAATAAGGTGAGGCCAATTGGTCAACACACTACAGCTTGGACCACTGTTGCTGGTGGATCCACACAACAACCAGACAAAGGTCATCGCCGTAGACATAGGTGAGCAGATGGACATGGCCAAGTGTCAGAGGGTGTGCACCTCCTGCTGCAGGCAAATGACCAGGCACCATTGTTCAGACTTCCAGGCACTTACCCATGCCACAGATAGTGTGGCACAACAGATATATGTAATGCATGAAGGACAAGAGCACAGACTTGGTGAGATTATGGCTGCATTGGCTGCTCAGAATGAAACTCTGATAGCTGTGGTACTGTCAATGGAAAACCTGGCCTCTACAGTACTGCAGCTGTGTCATACTACTAACAGGATTCTGCATTCCATGACTAAGCAGAGAAGATTTCAACCTGTGAGAAGCAGGCCACCTGTGCGCAGAACCAAAATTGGCCAATGGGAATCCCTCTTCATGGTCCAGCCTGCATAGATGTCAACTGCTGGCACATCTGCTGAGGTCCCGCCAGTCACAAGGCCTTCAACACAAAGTCATGTTCCTTCATCTGAAGATGGTGTTGTACCCCTATCTATCTCCTCTGTGGAGCCAACAGGGCAGGATGTTTATGTATGTGGTTGTGGCAGGGTAAACAGTGGTGTGAGATATCACAGAGGCAGACCAAAATTTAGTTGACTCATATTATTTCAATACCACTGTGCTGTGATATGTGTTTCTGAACTGAAAACATCTGCATGATGTTGTGCATGATTTCTCTTTTTTCATGTTATGATATTGTACAGATATGTACGTGTAGCACGGATTTGTGTTCCTTATTGCTGAACATGCAGTGATAAAACAAAATAATGAGTGAGTATGCATACCTGTGTCAGTTGTGCCCTGAGCTGAAGTTTTTGTTTGACAAATTTGCATAAGTTCATGTTGGAATATGTCAGGTTCATGTTATGTGTGATATTAAGTGTGTACATCTAGTGGGTACTTAACATTAGATGCAATGTGCATTGCTGTCATGTGGCAGCACCTGATCATCAATGTTCAATCTGTGTATGCATGTACACGTGGCTTTTCTTGACCTAAATGTTTAGATCAGACGCCACTGTGTATCATGGGCCTGCAATTGTGGTCACACCCTGTGTTGCCTACACCTGTGACTTCTGTCCCCTATGTCCTCCTGCTCCTCCTGTGATAACTGGTGGATGTCCTCTTCAGACGTTTGTGGTTCTTGTGGTAGTTTACCAACACCTACAGCTGAAAGACTGCCCTATGCTCAGGTTAGCATGTTGTGCCGCATGGCCCACACAGTTATCATCTGTGCTGCCTTCTCAGGTTTGTATTAACAGTTCACCACCCATAGATGTGTCTAGGCACTTGAACCTAGCTTTCAGTACACCAAAGACACTCTCTATGGTGTTTCTGGTTGTTGCATATACTCTATTGTAGGCCTCCTGTGCAGGGTTGAATGGTTCATGGTACGGGGTCATTAGCTATGGCTCAAGAGGATAACCACAGTCACCTCTTAGGGGAGTTAAAACACTTTTGTTCAGACTGAATATTGTTGATGGGGAATTCTTCAGTTACACCCGAGCTGTGTTCCTGTACGTACTCAGAAGCAATGTTTCTGAATTCTACCTTGCTGGAATGCAGCCCTGAGTCTGCCTTCCTTCCAAATGGCAGCATCATGGACACTTCCAGGGTATTTTGCCATGATATTTGTTAGGCTGCCATCCATATCTCTTAACCTATCAGCACAAAATATCTGGACAAAGCCCGAAATAATGGGGGGACAAAGGCCCAAAAATATGGACATATTTTAAATATTGCTCCTATAAGCTTAGAAAGTAGCTAGAATGACAGATTTTGCATCGTTATATATTTTCTGAAGTATATGAAGTCTGAAACTCAAATGTCTCTCATTATTTAGTATTATTTAGTAACTTCAGTCCTCGATGATTTGCCAGAAAACCACAAATTTTATAAGGAGCAGACCAAAAATAATAGGCAAAAATCTGTACATTTTGCAAAAATCTGGACAGTTGAGAGGTATGCTGCCATCTCCTGCACACACAACTTGGCAGTTGATGGATGGCTATCCCTTTATGTTTATGTATTGGTTTGCTTCTGGATGTACTGGTGTCTTAATAGGTACATGTGTGCAATCTATTGCACTGAGTACATGGGGGAAATTTGCAATGTTGTAGAACTGGTGCATTACATTTCTCCACTTCATGGGTGTGGAGGGGAAGTGTAGGTAGTTATCCACCTTGCTGTGCATTTCTGCCAGGAATTTGACTAGGATATGACTGGCTGCTGTCTGTGATACTCCCACAGAATCCCCCATGTGACCCTGGAATGTCCGAGATGGGGTTTCCTAGCAGGGTCTGCACAGAGATGTGTGGGACATGTTATAGACAGCCTGCACCATTTGTCTGCCTAGATGGTATATGTTGATTATTTGCTGGTCTGACAACTGATTTAGTTGCAGCCTTGCTCTGACTTCTAGGATGCACAGCCACATCCTCTTTTATGGCTTGCATCGCTGCTGTTTGTTGCAGTATATTAACAGCAGGGTACATTGCTATATTTCTTTCAGTTTTACTATGAATTTCATTGTAATTTGTAGTATTCACCTGAAATCATTGGTGTCCGTAATGTATATGCTGTCAATTTTGAAAGTGGATTTGGAGTAGCTGTTTGTCGCATTTGAGTTGCGTTGTGTGTACAATGTGTTTTTGAATCACACTGGTGTGCGCAGAATCCATAATTATTATATGCTGAATAAAAAAGTAGTCGGTCTGCCTTCAGTGTGTCTTCTGGAACTGTATCTGCAGCAGTTGCTTTGGATTTTTCTTTTGGCATGCTGCTCTGTCTGTAAATACCTTCTGTGAACTTTATAGAATCTGATCCAGTATTTAATGCATAACAAGCAAATTCACAAATCACTTCATAAACATCCTTCCTCAATGAAAAGTATCAGGACAGATAAATTACAAACAACTCTTCTGATATTTTGAAACCACTAATACAAAAGCGGAAAAGAAAAGCAACCAGCCAGTGAATCCACCAATAATTTATTAAAATAATAAAAACTTGTAACTCAGCTCAGCTCAGCTCTAACGTCTCGGCTCACCACACAAGCCTTCAAGGAGTAAAAACACATCAGAAAAACTTGCCTCATATACTATATTCAATTAAACAATTAATTAATTAAATAATTAAATCAGATATTTTCAATTTAACTCTTCATTGAGTCCATATGGATGCAGAGTATTAAATTTCAAAATGTAAAGAGATTCCTTTATCAAAAGCCATTTTTTTTAAACATTCATCAAATACTGATACTTTAACTTTCTCTAATATAGTACCCTGTAAACCTTCACTATTACCATTATGAAAACATTTAAAATGAATGGCTACAGAGCTTTCTTGTTTCTTATTATTGATGTCTCTTATATGCTCAAGCATTCTAACCTTAAATGCCCTCTTGGTCTCTCCAATATAAAACAAATTACAGGGGCATTTAAGTGCAAATATAACTCCTTCTGTGTTGCATGTAAAACTGCAACATGTGTCAAATGGAATGTGATTAATATCAACAAACTTATCTACTACATATTTACAAGCTTTACATTTTTTAAAACAAGAAGTGCCCAATGGAAATATATTCTGATTAATTCTAAAGTCAGGGGGACTAAGCTTCCCCCTGACAATGACATTATGTATATTTCTGCCCCTTCTATAAGAAATTCCCAATCTAGCATTTAACCAAGAAGAGACACTCTTCAAAGAGCACAAATAGTTCCAAAAATATTTTACTTCTTAAGTAATTTCAGAACTTAAGCATCCAAAAGTTGTAACAAAATAAATAGATTCAGAGGGTTCTGTTCTGACAGGTTTATGTGGAACCAACATGTGTGAATTAATATGTGAATTATTTGTAACAGAGCCAGAACATAACTTCTTCCAGCTTCTTTCTATCAAATTCCTATCATAGCCCCTCTTCTCAAACATATCCACAGTTACTTTTAATTCTCTTTTTAAATCTCCGATGTTATTACATAATCTAGATACCCTAAGCATGTCATCATATGGAAGTGCTTCCAAAGTATGAATCGGATGACAACTATCTCTATGCACAAATTGTGTACCCTGGTCAAATTTTCTATGGACAGTACTATATGAAACAGTCCCATCAATAATACTCAATTGTGCATCCAAAAATGGAATGCATGTTCCTACTAATAGTCCATCAAATTGTAAATTAAATCTATCACAATGTAATGACTGAATAAATTGTTCAACCATATCTCGATCACCCTGGGCAATAGAAATTAAATCATCAATATATCGGAAATATCTAACAACATACTGATGAAAAAATGTGCTTCTATAAATATATTCTGATTCAAAAAGACCCATACAAAGGTCAGCATACATGTGGGCAAAAGCAGCCCCATGGCCGTACCTTGTTTCTGTCTATAAAGAATATTATTGAACTCAAAAAAGTTTTTTGAATGACAGAAATAAATTAGGTCTATAACATATTCTGTAACTGGAGAGGTTCTTAGAAAAAATCTAACTGCCTCTAAGCCAAAAGCATGACCAATACTAGTATATAAGCTCTTAACATCTATTGTAAAAAAATACATTTCACTATTCCATTGTATATCACTCATTTTAAGTATAAAATCAAATGCATCTCTAATATAGGAAGGAAGTTTATATACTGCAGAACTCAAATGATGTAAAAAACACCTAATGCATGTGTAAAGTAATCACAACCAGCCACTATAGGCCTCCCTGGTGGTCTATTTAGATCTTTATGCACCTTCGGAAGGCAATAGAAATGTGCCATTTTACTATCTTTTATTTCAAATTTATTCTTGATGTCTGAATCTGTAAAATATCCAAGTCTGTTGCCTTTGGATAAAAGTTTATAGCTTGATTATATACTGATATATCAACAATTTCATAAGTTTGATTATCATTTAAATGCTCCATACACATAGAAAAATACTAGGCATGGTGCATAATAACTAATTTGTTTCCTTTATCTGAAGGTTTAAATATAACACTATCCATTTTACTTAATGTTTTAAGGGCTTTCCACTCCATAACGGATAAATTGTAATTAATACGCCCTCTATTTTTATTAAATTTTGTAAAATCATCATAAAGTGCAACATTCAACATATTAGGAAAATGTACTACTTCTTCATTAGAAAAGGGAGGTATAAATATACTTTTAGTATGTACATTACTTGTGTCTAACCTGCAATAAGCATTAAAAGAGGCATCTGATTCACAAGTAAAAAACTATCATCAGAAACACTTATATTATCATTGCTATCTATAAGGTCACTTTCCACAATAGTATTCCTAAAGAAATATTTTAAATGCAATTTTCTACTAAACTTGAAAACATCACATTTAATGTCATGAACGCGAGGCACTACAGTAGGGACACATTTTAAACCTCGATTCAAAACCGAATACTCATAATCTGTAAAGACATGTCCAGATAAGTTTATAATATAACTGTTGTTAACTGGAGGTAAAGTTAGATCTTTTACCTCATTTATACCCCCTCTGTGGGTAAATGTCTCTCCGGACCTGTCCTTGTGCTTCGCAAATGCGTTTTGTGCCTGAAAAGTATCAGGACAGATAAATTACAAACAACTCTTCTGATATTCTCTTGGATGGAAATAAAATCGGTCTAATGAAGCCATTTGTCTATTGTAATATTTAATATTTTATAAACTTTTTAAACACAATAAAACAGTGCTAATTCTGCTGACAAAATTTCTCTCAAGATGTGTTGTCCAGCAGCCTGAAGTGAGTTTATCCAGTTTAGAAGAAGTCTGAAAAAAAAATCATTTGATCAGAAGAAGTGGAAAGATACCATTGTGAAATAATTTCAGAGGGAATTTAAGGAAGATCATGATTACTGATTTTGTAATGGCTTTTCTTTTTCTTTTCCCTTCAATACCCAAATAAAGCAACTAAACCTTCCCCAGCAGATAAATAAGACAGATTGGCATGATGAATTATATTCCAACATACCTCCCCTCAAACAAACTTCTACTATGTGTCAAGCAGAGCAACACATTTTTCACCTTCAGAATAAACCTTGGTAACTGGAGAGGAATGCCGCTCTCTTAGCATTCTCCCTTTTCTAATTAAACTTCTAGAGAAAAGCGGTAAACAAGCAGCTTGTCATCTTTGTACTGGTTGAGAACATCCTATTCTCAGAACACCATGTATTACACCTGGGGGAACTGCCTCTTTTACTCCAACCTTCCTACGCTTCTGTCCAAACTATTGGATACAGCACTTCTGTCCCTTTCAAATCATGTTAAACAGGGAATAAATGAAGAGGTCAATACCTTATTCTCAGGCTTTGCAGAAGTCTTTAATATAGTCCAACACCTCATACTTAATTGACAGCTATTAAAATATAGGGGTATTAAAAGACATTAGATGTTTTTTCAACTACTTGTATAGCCAAATGGAGCAGATAGCTGTCACATCCCATATCTCTGCATTGCAGAGTACCTCTAGAATCCACTCATGGACCACACATTTTTAGTGTATTTTCCAACAGTGTGGTCTCTTCTTCTTGCAATGTGTAAAATGACTGAATGTACAGACTGTACCACAATCTTGGTTTATTTTATATATATTGGGAAGGGGTAGTAGAGTGATCCAGCTTAAACCAATTTCGGCCACAGCCTGAGACTTACAGCAGTGAATATGCAAATGCAATGATACAGTGATAAAGTCAAAGTCAAAGTAAACTTTATTGTCATTCAGACTCTCACAACAGTGTAAGCTGACCGAAATTTTGTTGTTTCGGTCTCAACGTGCATACAGCTCATACAATATAAAAGAAACAACGTGACTTATATTAACAACACAGTAACAGTATACAGCTTCAACAATACAAGAAAGCAACATGAATTTTACAACACAGTAACAGTAAACCATTGCCAAGACATAGGTTATTTTCTCATAGACTAATAGCAGCACTCAGTCAATATTGCACATGTAGATATTGCACAGAATATGGCAGTAACAGTTATTCGATTTGCATGGAATGTTATCTTGCCTTTAATAATTGCACAGCAGTAAGGAAAGAACCAGCCTAACTATTGCACCATTTAGATCAATTTGCATTAAGTATTGCACAGAGAAGTTTTCCTTCAGCTATGTAACTGAATGTTGTGATGTCTGTTATTTCGTATGTTATTTACATTTGACAGTCTAGTGGAAAGAAGGTTCTGCTAAATCTGGATGACTTTCAATGCATGCTGTGGTGTCACCTGCCTGAAGACAAGCAGGAGAACAGTCCAGGGGCAGCAAGGTGTAATAAAGATTATAGTATGTTGAGTAAGATACAATAAAATGGAAAAAAAAGAATATGCAAATACATATAGTGTTGCTGCTATGGGTAAGACATGCATTATTGTTCCATGAATAGAGACAGAAAGAAAAAATGGTAAACAGAAACAAGGAATAGAGGGAAGGGAAAAGGCAACAGAGTTTGTAGGGTAGGAAGGGGCTAGAAATATAGTAAGGTGAGGAGTGTAAGATAAAAAGAAGGACGGAAAAAAGAATGTTTTCTTAGTGACAATTGCCTGTTAAGTTCAATGAGCTAAGAAAATGGGTGCTGGAAGGACTGGGCAGGATAGGATTAGAATGAGTGGCTGATGCCTGTTCGCCCCTCCTGGGGCGGGGTTGCTGCCTTGCTTGTTGAGCTTCACTCAGCAAGTGGTACACCTCTTTAGTGGGAATGAAAGTACACATGCACCTTCCAAAGGTAGCCATTGCAGAGCTCACAAGTTTGCTACAGGGTGGTGGGGTGTATGGTGCATCAACATCATTAATCTCCTTATCAGCCCCATGAATGGATTGAGTTGAGCCCTGAGGAGACTAAGGTGGGTTTGGTAGACTTGAAGAATGATGAGAGGCTATAATAAGATCTGATAGTCAGCTGTAGGGAGGTAGAGGAGGAAAAGTAATGAACCAAGAGAAGAAAGACTTTTGACAGAAGGAGTTGGCATGGAGGGAATAAAGTTTTAGGGGTGGGTGAATAAAATGAGTGCAGGTTGCCCTCCTTTCTAAGTAGGTGGTGAGTTATTTTCACTATAGTCAGGGGTGTGGCAAAATCATCTAAGAAACAGTCCCATAACTTGGAGCATGGATGGAGAATGCATGCTAAGTGGTAGAAAGAGAGTTCTTAGGTATTGTAAGTACTTGTTTATTATTGGCTTGTGAGCAATTTTGCAGTAATAGTCTGAGGATTATGAAGATTGAAGCTTCATTGCAAATTGTTTTATATATGAGACTAAGGTGAAGTAGATCAGGGCATTCCTTCTTAGGCAGCCAGTTGGCAAATTTGAGTGTTGCAGTGATGTTCGAAAAAGTGGAAGCAAGTAAAATAAATTAATAAACTTTGACGGGGACTGTAAGGTTTTTCATTTTTTTCCCACCGAAGTATCCAAATACATAGGTAGGGCATATTTAATTCAGGGCAGAAAGATTGTTTAGGCAAATTGTCTTCTTCCTTCAGGGGTGAGAAACTTTGCAATTAGAGAGCAATCAAAGACAGTCTGGTTGAGTTTAAATTTTTGGACACCAATGTGCATGGACATGTTTAACCTTCCTTCTAGTTTACCTCCTGGACATTTTAATGATTTAGGAATTAGAGTATAGGGGAAGAAGAGGGGGTGATAGTTTGTTCTGCTACTATGGGAGGCCAAAATCATGACTGTTTTTTTTAGGTTTCAAAATTAATAGATTGTTGAGAATCCTTGAATGTAAGAGTCTGCTGTAGTTCTTGCAAAATAATTGTTATTTATCACTTAGCTGTTAGTTACACAATGTCGTTAGCAAAAGGTAAGGTATTGGAAATTCTGTGGTCAAGTAGAAATTAGTTATTAAATAAGCTGAAGAAGACTGGAGCCAGTTCAGGACCTTGGAGAACGTGTGCAGCAAGGGGCTGTAGGGATGAAAAGGAGATATTAAACTTATCTGAGAAATTTTTGCTGGAAAGGAAACTGCAAGAGCCAAAGCTGGATGGTGTTAGGGAGTTAATTGATACGAGTGTGTGATTAACAGAAATGAAGGCATTTGCAAGCTCTATTAAAAGGTCTCCTGTTATAAGAACTTTGTTAGTGTTGGCAAGCATGGTATCATCCAATGCATGCAATGCTGTTTGGGTACGTCTGTGTTTGATGAAGGCATGTTACTGGGTGGAAAGGACATTGCATTTGTAAAAGAAGATAGTGGGTTCTGTGTATTTTTGTTATGTGCATTTTCTAGCAATTGTCCCAGCTGTGGTAGGAGTGAAATATGTAGGAAGTCTATGCTGTAAGACGGTTTGACAGATTTTTTTTGAATGGGTGTAACTTTGTGTCTGGTAAGATTTGCTGAGAGAGAGAAAGACAGGTTAAATACATACTGGTTACAAGGTGCAAAGTTGTCTCTATATTTTTTGATAAAGCATAGAAAGATTCCATTGGAAACAGAAAGACCATTATTGGATCATATCTTAACAGCATTATAATAATTTTTGGGAAATATTTGAGGTAGAATGGAGGCAGGTAAGATTTTGATGTAGAAATTAAGGGATAGCCAGGTGGATTGACTGCTGGCTTGGAGATAATGGATTCTGAGTCACGGTCAGAGGTTGTAAAGGTGTGCTATGTATGCTAATTTCTTGTACAAGCAGTAAGGTGATTCACCTCTTTTTTAGGACTGCCAGCAGCTGGAGTAGAGGCTTTCTGCCAGTTTTGTTGGTAGAGAACTTTAGTCCTTCTAATTTTGTTTTAGTTTCGTTGCACAATGGTACATATGACTCATGATAGCATGGATTTTGGGTATCTTACCAATTTTCCTGTCCCTGTCCCTTAGCTTCACGTCCCTTCCCAAACTTATATATGATCACAGAGGATGCCAATAAATTGTACACTATACTGCTATATTTTGAGTAATTAAATAAGTGAACTAGGTTTGATAAGGGGGTTTAAAACTGTCTTATGTTCCTGTGCACCACATGAGCTCAGCTTTCTGGAGCAGTATACAGTGTGATGAGCATGTGAAGTGTAACACTGCACATGCATTTTTGTCTGTTTTATCTGTTTTTCTAGTACAGCATGCATACACTTCTTTGATTACTCAAGAACTTGGAGTAGAGTAGTGTAATATGTTGTTTGAATCACACCTTGTACACAGACCTCCTAAAGTTTTATTGAAAAAGAATAAACATCAGGTGTAATTAAATCAAACTAGTACATGTTTCACTGCTTCGCTGTCCAACGCTATTACCAAATTTACCAAAGATACAGAAACCACAAAAAAAAAAAAAAAGAAAAATACAGCTAACTGTAACTATCAGCGCAGCTGTCACCACTCCAGCCACAGATATGGCAATGATTACTTTGATTTCATATATCAGTCACTTATGAAATTATGAAACCATCACATTCTAGTGCATACAAAAACTGTATTAAGTTATATATATTTAAAGTGTAATGCAAATCTCATCTCAGCTTATGGCCCAGATCTTCCTCATGCATTGTATAATTTAGAGGTTACATACGACTATTATATTACAACTGCTAGACAGATAGTGTTATTTAATTTAACTATTCTGAAATATATTAGCAAATATAGCAAACTGTAACACATATATTGAAACTGGATTGTTTCATGATGACAATAAGCAATTACAAGATAAATATATAAGAAAAAATGTACCTTTCAGATATTCATGCACACCATTTCACCTACCTGTTATAGCAAACTGTCTTCGGATAAAAGATCTATCAGCTTGCTTGCAAAAAATCTCCATAATCTTGTCTACAATGGCCGTTGTCTATCTTTAGCTTCAAAAGATCATACAATCAAAACACGTATGCCCTGACTAGTACCCTGACAGACTGGTCAACCTTATTTTCCCACAGCTTATAAATAATACCACTGAACAATCCTTCTCTATGTTTGGGCCTGCTATATGGAATTCCATACCTATAATCATTATACATTACTTTCTTTCAACAAACCCTTTCAGTGTGAAAAAAAAATTTCAAAATTCTACTGCTTTTTTCATAATTCAACTTGAGCTTCTTCTGGAGTCCTTACCACAATTCCATTTTGTCTGCTTATACCCTTACTTGAACTAACATTATCACTCTAATCTTAAATTCAATGAGCAATCATATACTGACTACTATTGATGGTCAAATTCCTACTTCTTATATTGGTCACAGTACATATTCTCTGCACTTTATCTATGTGTTCATTAGCTTTGTTGATTTCTACTGATGACTACACAAGTTTTCAATGTGAATCTGTACATATCCACAGATGTACTGTATTTTGCTAAATAGTGTGATAAAGTTTGTTGGGAGGAAAGAAGACAGAAGGAAGAATTAGAACTGGAGACCGATGGATTATAAAAAGTTGCAAAAAAATAATCCAGGAAGGAACTAGTTTACTATTAGAATATTAGAATAGCAGGTTGAAGCATGGTTGAAGGGTGGATGGAAGGTGAGGGATATTAGAGATTTTCTTCCAGAACTGTGATGTCTGATAGCCTACCTCCATATATGCCACCACACCAGAGCTGCTACATTTGGGAGTAAGGGCAAAAGAGTACTTAAAAAATCCAACTTCTGAAACTGTACTAAGAACTTGATACAACAGCTTAAGAGAAACCCTTTACCCTGGCTATGTTGCTGCAAAATGAAAGTAAAGTTCCTGTGCCTCAATTCCCTGGAACTCGATTCACAGACATTTCCACTGAATAGCATTATCAGGGATTCATGCAGGCACTACATCTAATTTCTGTGTGTTTTTCCACTTCCCCATTCACCCCTGTAGTGCAACTGTGGAGTTTTTTATATTAGTTGGGTGTGTCTAGGGGCACAGATGGGTCACAGCGGGGCTATAAAATTGTGTTTTTGGGAAGTTATTTTTGGTGGATTGTCTTTTGAGGACTTGAGGCTTGGACAACTAATTGTCATTTGTCCACTTACAGTGGAAGCCTTTACCCTTTACTGCCATGAGAGAGGTCTAATGCAAGAGCATAGGGACAAATATAGAAGTTTAACTTACTACAACTGGGCATTGGATGTGTAGCTTCTACCATGTTTACAGGCAGTGTCTACCACCATCATTTTAGTTAATCTGTTCACACCCTTAGTACTTGGATGTGAACTGATCATAGCTTTTTCTCATTATGTGGCTGCTATTCTCTTAAAACTAAAAAGAGTATTTTTGCATGGCGCATGGTTAGCTAAATATAAGCTTACTGTCATTGCTGGGCATAGAATTAGATTGATGTGGTGCCTAATTTTAAATCCTGCATCCTTCTTACCAACTGTCAGAGACAGAGAACCACATGATGGTAGTGTCATCACTAACTATGTGCTTTCTCCTACAAAAGATTTGAAAGAACCATCTACACCGATTGCAGAACTGGAGAGTGTCTTGGATGGATCCTACAACAGGAGTGAAAAGTGCAGTATATTGCAAGAATAGCAGTTTGCATAAAAATGCTGTGCTTTTTCAGCAACAGCTGGAAATAGTGCCAGAAACACAAGTTGTTGAGCTTGTAAACTTAAAAATGTCATAAAAACTGCTAAGGATTAGCATTTATACTATACTCCTCCACCCCTTGCTGTAGTTCATTACTTTAGGCAGCTATCGGGGGGGGGGGGTTCTTTAACATTCATAGGTACAAATATTAAGAATGCAGATTTTGTAAATTTGCTCTTGAAAGTCTTGCTGCTTCCTAGTCAAATATCTCTGTAATTAAATGTCAAGCAGATCAAAAAGTTGCAAATTCTGTTAATAGCATAATTTAGCTGACGGTGTAGTCAAACAGGCTGCAGGATCAATTCCAGTGAAATTGTAATGATGGTTCTATTTTTGATTTCAATAGATTTTAGGATATTGAATTAGAAAATAAAAATAAAAGCTGGATTGAAGTTGGTTGCTAAAAATCCCCAAACTGTCTATGAAGATACCCGGCTGGAAGATTGGTCACCCCACAAAAATTACTTCCTTATTTGGTGATAACTCACCCATTGCCTTGCAATCCAGGTAGGAATGCTTTATTACAACAGATCTCTAAATATTAGTATGCACTCCTTCCTCCTTCTGTGATAGTTTAATATGTTCAGAATTGTCAAGTATATTTTAATAATAATACCACAACAAGTGTTATTTGTCTGCCTTCATCTTAACCATCCCCTTGGGCACCTGTTGTTAATATTCAACATGACATTATTCAGTTACCTAGATTTTAGAAGTTTGAATATATTTTAATAATTGTTTGCATGTTTAGCTGTTGACCAGAAGCATACCATTGTGTTAAGATAGATTCTATCAATGTGGTAAAAAATTACTGACAGAATTTTTTTCCTAGATTTGGAGTACCATGAGCTATTAAGCTAGGGAGCACACTTTACTGGTCAGAAAGTCAAAAAACTTTTTTTCAAGAATTTTTTTTACTTTTCTCTCTCCCTTACTGTCATTCTAACAATGGACCAATGTCCTATGCTTGGTTTGTTGTCACTCCACTATACCTCCCAGTCAAATGCCCAGATTTAATCCAGGGCTGGCAAGGAACCTAAGGCCATCCTTGATTCTGCTGTCCTTCTTCTAGTGAAGATTTATATATGACCTACCCACTTTCCTCGCCCCTTTCCTGTGCTCACTGACACACATCCGAAGGCAACTCCCCTCTTTTGGCCATGCCCAACTCCCTACTCAACCTCTCCTGCTAGTCCATCATTCACCAGAGTCACTAATCAAACCTGGGTTGCCTGGACCTTAGTCAGAACTTTATCCTTCTACTCCACTGCAGTAGCTGAAACTTTGCAAAATGTTAAATATGATCATTATCCCTAATCTTCTGCTCTGGTATACAGGACCAATCGAGCTTTGAAAAATAGACTGGCTAACGTATATACTGAAACAAGTCTGAAGTAGAAAGACGCTTTGCCTTTAGTATTAATGAATAGGTGAGGAACTTTAAACTGTACCAGATAACTGAGCCTGCATGAAATACTCATGGAAAGGTCTATGACTCCACTTAGTTTAAATATGGAACTCACAATAACTGATGAGAGACATTCCTCAAGTCCACAGTTCTGGAAGGAGAAGCAGATGATATGAAACTTACACAATGACATTCCTCATGTTATTTGTAACCCTTCTTACTTTGACCTATGCACCTTCATAGCATACAACGTTCAATACATTTTGGGGATTAAGTCAATTTATGCAGCTGTAATGAATGTGAGTAACTTATGGGTTTGTAGTCATCTGCCAACTGCTTATTATGGACTTCCAATGATTCTGCTGCTATTGACCCTAGATTAAATATTAAACTAGCAGTAACCAGATTGCTGCAAACTTTTCATCACTTCTCTTCAAAAAGGTTCATTATTTGAATGTGATACCCAATGCTGAATCAGTACCTTTATGCTTTGTGGGCTGGATGTGGTCGTGATCGTTGGATAAGAGTAATTTTGCTTTCTGAATGGGCACTTGTAATGTTAAAGATGGCTACAAACCTATATATAACCACTCTGCTTGGCAACAGTTACACTTTTTAGAATTTAGCCCTAAACCTAGTCCCTGAACCTAGCTCGCCTCTGGAACTCCCTTCCCCCACTCATCCGCACCACCACTAATCACACTGCTTTCAAAAAATCCCTTCATACACACCTGGCATCACATTGGGAATGCTCCTGCTCCCACCCTACATAACCTACTCTTCACTTACTCCAGGCTCTGCTCACATCTTTAATCAACCAGTCAAGTCCACATAAATAATTGACTCCATATCCCTCCTCTTCCCCCACTTCAAGTCATTGTACCTCCTCTTCCTTCTAGTAACCTGTTCTCTTAATCTACTCTGCATAAATGGATAAGCTCATGTTAAATAGTCAATTCATTTTCCTGCAATGTATTTTAAATGCACACTTGCTGTACTACTTGATATTGCTTTATCTTTAACTGTTGTACCTATTGTTAAACTTTGTTTGTATCTAAGAATGTATGTTCAAAATTACAAAAATATATTTTTTGGAGCTTTTCTCCCCAGGACTCCATTGAAAACGGGTTCATTATGGCCCAATGGACTATCCTGGTAAACCAACTACAATAAATAAATAAATAAATAAATAAAATTTGCACTCACCAGGGAAGCCATGTATTCTTGAATGCAAATGCTTTCAGGACTGTGTTTTGTGGGAAACTGGACTAGTAAATGTTATTTGTCGTATATACATCCAGTGATCAGGCATTTTCCCACTCTACTAGAAGGAAAAGCAAGAAATGTAAAATGAAAAAGCTGCATCAGTGTACCTATCATGGATCTTGGTGATGACATAATTTAGGGAACAGGTTCTCTTCCTTAGTATGGAGCAATAAAAGCCATATAAACTTTACATAAATATATACTCTTTTAAAGACTCTAAGCAATGCTACTTTTGAATCCATAGACCAAATTAATGTTTTTTTAAACACCTTTATTGAATCATTACTTGTGACACAGGCAGATTTACATTTACACAAAGGTACTCAAATTGTATTAAATTAACATTAGCAAACATTGTACTTCATATATATTGCTATATATCATATAACCTAAGCAACATTATATCAATTATTAAATTCTTGACCCTTTTTTAAACAAGAAACATATTTATTAAACCATCACTTACAACATAAACAATCATACATTTATATAAATGAAAATGAATCACACCGACACAATCCTAGTTGCAAGCATTTTACAATACAAACCATACTGGCGTACTCCCAGTTGCAAACATTATAATACTGATCTGACAGTAATGAGGGCAGTGGTCTTGCAGAATCAAATAGCCCTTGACTTTATACTGATGTGTAAAAGAGAAGCATGCACTTTAGCAAATCATGAATGCTGTTTTTATATCCTTGATAATGTAAAGACAACCACTAATCATTTAGAAATAATTCAAAAGGTCACTGAATAAAAATGTTCTCCCCAGTACCTCTTATTTGGATACATTAATTGTGGGGGAGGAGGTATCACAAAATTTTTTATGAATAATATTTGCAATACTTATCTTAATTGCTACATTACTCTATAATGAAATATTAACTAAGTCTGCTCATTTGATGCCACAGATTCTGGAAATACAGACTTCGAGTGTAATAAGTAAACCTACTTACAATAAGGAAGATATTTAATTTAAAGCAGACTGTTATGATGTAGCTATGTCAGACTTTGTAAAATAAACATGTGAATTATTATTCTGAATTTTATATGCAAGTAATTACACAATATATATTTGTATTAACTAATGTAGCACTGTACTAACCTTGTAAAAATTACACTAAAATAGTGTCAGTGGTAGAGATTGCAGTGGAAAACTAACTTGTGCACATCTTTTATGTTACCTCATAATTGCTTCAAATACATGTGAACTAATATTTTCTAGGTTTTGCTCATAATGAAGGAGAAATGTGTTCTAAGTACATGAGAGATACAACTACTGTATTCATTTGATTGCTTCTCAGTACTGTCCCATTGACACAGCTGTACTGATTTTATACACTTTAATACGAGAAAATGCTAGCACATAGAAGAGAGTCATTACTATTTAGATTTTCAACAGAAAAGAAATCCAAGTACCTGGTATAGGATAGAGAGACCAGAAAAGGATGTAAGCTTTATATGGAAATGATCAACTCAGAAAACCTCAAGTATGTGTTTTGGAATGTGATGAAATGTAACTATGCATGCAAAAATGTGAAGATGCATGTAATGGCTTTCGTGTGTTAATTGAAAGTTACACAATGTAGTATGATACAAAAGTCTCTTATTAATTTTTAGTCACTTCTTATAATAATGAATATATGGGTCCCTTTCAGAATGCCGAAATTCAAAACTTCGAAACCCATATGATAACAGATCATATGTTCGAAGTTTTGAAATACCGACATTCTGAATGGGAAATCGCATACAGTGTGGACCGGGAGTTCATCCTGCCTAATACAAAGTGAACATTTGAGTAGGCATACCCACATAGGCCCTGAACTTGTCTGACTGAAGACTGCTGGAACAGGGCACAGTTCTAACGTTTTTTACTGGTTAATTGGGTAATTTGTTTAAATCAATTTGCTTGTTTTCTGTTGTTATATATATAAAAAATTGCACTTTATCTGCTTTTACTGTATTTATGTTTCTTCCTACTTTATTATCTTATTTACTTTTGCCTCTTCTTAAAAGTACTCAACTGCGTTTATTCTGCTGCATTTATTACTGCTTGGTAGTAGCCTGATTAAATTGTAACTGTTATTCTAAGTCTTTTGGTTAAAGTACTTGGGCTTCAGACCAGATGTTTTACATTAAGAAGGTTTGTGGTCTGCACTGTTGTGGCAAGACAGGTAGCTTACATCCTTCTAAGTAGGGAATTGCTGATCGAAGGCTCAGTGTCTGTTATTCTTAAAGTGTATTATTTCTGGTTTAAGCACTTGGGCTCCAGGCCAGTTATTTTACATTAAAAAGGTTCGTGGTCTGCACTCTTGTGCGAGGAGAGGCTAGATTCTACCCTTCTGAGCTGGGAATTTCTGGTTAAAGGCTTACTGTGCCTGCTTATTTGAACAGTTTTTCTGATAGTGGTGCACCTTGTCTGCTGTAGCATAGACTAAATTCAGGCCTGCTGAATCTAGCTTTGTTTGTATAACTTGAGCACTAATCCAGGCCATCTTTTTTTGGAGAAGGTTCCCCTGCACCCTAGTGGCAGGAGTGTGCAGTTAGAACTTGTCAGACTGAAGTCTGCTGGAACAGGGCTCAGTTTTGAGTTTTTTTTACTGGTTAATTGGGTAATTTGTTTAAATCAGTTTGCTTGTTTTCTATTGTTATAACAAAATTGCACTTTATTCATCTGCTTTTACTGTAATTGTGTTTCTTCCCACTTTATTACCTTATTTTGCTTGTGCTTCTTCTTAAAAGTACTCAATTGTATTATTCTGCTGCAGTTATTAATGCTTGGTAGTAGCCTGATTAAATTATAACTGTTATTCTAAGTATTTTGGTTTAAGCACTTGGGCTTCAGACCAGTTGTTTTACATCAAGAAGGTTTGTGGACTGCATTGTTGTGGCAGGACAGGTAGCTTACATCCTTCTAAGTTGGGAATTGCTGATTGAAGGCTCAGTGTCTGTTTTTCTAAAAGCGCATTAGTTCTGGTTTAAGCACTTGGACTTCAGGCCAGTTATTTTACATTAAGAAGGTTTGTGGTCTGCACTCTTGTGGGAGAAGAGGCTAGATTCTGCCTTTCTGAGCTGGGAATTTCTGGTTAAAGGCTTATTGTGCCTGCTTATTTCAGCTGTTTCTTTCTGAAATGTGTGTGCCTTGTTTGCTGTAGCCCAGGAGTTAGTAGTTTATTGGCCATTTTGGGCTAATTTCTATCTCTTTCATTTCCCTGCTATAGAAACTGCATTTGCACGATTTTGCGTGCGGGACAGTGCTGGTTAGCTAGGGTTAAACTATTCCCAGCTCCACGAAGTCTACTTTTCAATTTTTCCCTTGGATCTAGACAAACTTTCAACTTAAGCACTCAAACCATTGACTTCACAGCCCAGCACTTGGTCAAATCTCATAGCAAGCACTAATTAACCCTAGCACTAGACCCCCTATACTGTCTAGAAGGACAAGGCTCTATTCGCCTCTACCAGCCAATCAATAAAATAGCTCACTTTACCTATTCAGGCATGTCCAAAGGGCAGTTTCAGGTGTACTCTCCAGTCCAACTGGTGAATCTGGGCATTTTGAGGCAATGTTACAACTGCCTCATGTACACAGGCAACCCTCTCCTCCTACCACCAAACACTAATATATGTGAGAGATGCAATTATACAGCCAAACTGGAGGTAAAGCTCTCTCAACCCAAGACTGGAACCGACAGTCAAGAGGAGAAAGAAAATACTTGCAACACACCACCAGTCTCACATAGACCTACTAAACCAACACCGGCAAATAACACGCATAAATACACAAAAACATACTCGGAGGCTCTAAATAAAAATCTGCAAAAGCAACAGAGACCTCCAAAGCAGACATCCAAGTAACCTCCACACCCCATCACAAACCATGAAACACATACTTCACATAATCAGTGTGCCATGCAATCACATCCCTTAAGGCAAAATAACATACCCAACAAACTAGTAACAGGCGACTCTATAGTCAGGCACACTGATGTCCCACTAATTAGGCTGGACCAGAAGAAGGCTACAGTTAGCTGCCTGTCAAGCACCAGTATCTGCCACATAACACAAGCACTCAGGTCACTCCAGAACAAGTACAAATATGACTATGTTATTGTCCAGGTCGGTGTTTATGATCTGAGACGGACCTCCCTAGACTACATGAAATGAGACATTGAAGAGCTCTCTGATCACATAGCCCAGGCCAGTATGACCCTGACCCTGAGTAGCATCCTGCCCTCACCAAGAATGATGCCACAGTATAAAGAAAAAAATATACATTTTAACAATTGTCTAAGTTTCTGGTGTCATTCAAAGGGGATCCACTATCTGTCCACCTGGGATGACATGCTCGACAAGCCAAGTTGCTTCACAAGAGATGACTTGCACCTATCACCCTTAGGCTTTTGAATACTGGTCAAGGTGTTTACCACCCCCATAGTGCCTTTTTTTAGGCAAGGCTCAAAAGACAAACCCACCACCATAAATAGCACACGTAATCAAAAACTGAGAGTAATGCTACCCAACGCCAGAAGTCTAAACCTCAAAATGCATGCACTCAAGGCACTCCTCTGTATGGAGAACACTGAGATCTGTGCAGTAGCAGAAACCTGGTTTAAGGCTGCAGAGAGTATCCCAGCACTACCAGGCTATGACCTATATTATACGTTTCAGCCACAGAACCTGGACTGAAACACAAAAGGTGAGAATGCATCCATATTCATCAAGGATACCCACACATCCAGGTTAATGGCACAGCACAATGCCTCAGAGATCATCCGTGTGCAACTAACAAAGGGCAAAACTGCAATTCAAATTGTAGCTTGCTACAAATCACCCACCATGACCCAGGGCCCCCATTCTGCATTTCTGGAGACACTGGAAAATACAAAGGTCCTACCAAATGCCCTAATATTGGGTGATTTCAATTACACAAACATTAACTGGGAGAACTACTCAAGTACTAACTCCCTTTCCCAACGCTTCCTGGAATTTATAAACTCGAACACCCTGGATCAACTGGTCAACACACCAACCAGAGATGACAACATATTGGACCTGGTCATCACCAACATGGGCGACTGGTGTTCTACACCAGAGGCCAACCCCTCGCTGGTTAGATCAGACCATAGACTAATCACTCTGGATATCCACATTCCGCCCCCACCCCCAATCAAGGAAACCACTGTGAAAAACTTTTCAAAAGCAAACTTCACATTACTCAAAACTGAGGTGGAAAGGTTCACAGCCCCCATGCTAAAGGACAATGCTGTCCAAGCTGCTGAATCTCTTACAAAGGCACTCTATGAGCACCTGCAAGAATGCATGGATTGTGTTATCCCCAAAAAAACCAAGACTCACTCCTCCAATAAAAGGAAACCAGTCTGGTGGACCCCTGCCATAAATAAGCTATACAATAGAAGGAGGAAACTAGTACAGAAAAGAGTAAAATCCCAAGAAGGAAAGACATCCCTGATCAGTATCAGCAAGAAACTACGATCCATCATAAAATCATCCAGGGCTAGCTTCGAAAGAAAAATTGCCAAGGACTCCAAAGATAACCACAAAGCATTCTTTAGCTATGTCAAGAACCTAAGTGGAAACTTTCAGATCTGCTCTGAGTTAGTGCAGAATGGCACAAAATACACTGAACTGACTGATATTGCCAACATTCTGGCAGACAGGTTTAGTGCAAACTTCACCCTGCTCTCACCCCTAAAGGGCCCATAACCATACCAGAAGAATGTAGAGCCCAGGCAATTACTGACACACAGGTTAAAACAGCCCTATCCAAAGCCAAAAACACAGCTTTAATGGGACTGGACAGTGTCCCAGGCTTTGTCTTACACAAACTCCAAAATGGACTAACCCCTCACCTAAACACACTGTTCAAACTCAGCCTCTCTACAGGCTACATACCCATAGAGTTACACACAGCAGCAGTTATCCCACTCCACAAAGGTGGAGCCACAACAGACCCCAAGAACTATAGCCCTATAAGCCTGACTAGCTTGGCCTGCAAGGCTATGGAGCGCGTCATAATGGAACTCATTAACAGAGATATTGGGAACCTCCAAACATTGGACCCTACCAAGTTTGTCTTTGTCAAGGACAGATCATGCCTCCTAAACCTGGTGGACTTCTTTGAGACTGTTACCAAGGCTTTAGATGAGGGAAAGGAGGTTCACACAGCCTACCTAGACCTCGCAAAGGCTTTTTACACCATTCCCCATTCTGGTATTACAGACAAGCTCACCAGCCTGAACATAAACCCTTATGACACGAGATGGGTTGCCAATTGGCTCACAGATAGAACCCACATGGTGAGAGTTGCAGGCTCTAGGTCCGACTCTAAACCGGTTACAAGTGCCATCCCCCAGGGCTCAGTCCTGGGACCCCTCCTGTTCGGTATATACTTCTCAGAGGTACAGGCAAGCACAGGAGGACTATGGCTGACCAAGTTCACAGATGACTGCAAACTGGGGGCCATAATTGACTCTCCGGCTGATACAGACATCCTCCGGAAGGGTGTCACTGAGACGGATGCCTGGTGTCAAAATCATGGCCTCAAGCTAAATGACAGAAAGTGCATAGTCATCCCCTTCGGAAAAAGCAAAGTACCCATGAACTACCACATATGTG
The DNA here is from genome assembly GCF_019279795.1 of Protopterus annectens. NCBI lineage: Eukaryota > Metazoa > Chordata > Ceratodontiformes > Protopteridae > Protopterus > Protopterus annectens. The sequence goes on along the minus strand of NC_056741.1, from coordinate 1,743,459,937 downwards.
GTAGTCCCCTAAATACAGAAAATGCAATATGGGATCTGGGGACCCAAGTAGATAGTAATCTCTCCTTTGATAATCATATTGCCAAGGTGGTTAGAAAATCCTTCTATGTGGCCCACCTAATCACAAAAGGGTTCACATCTAGAACAAAAGAGATTATTGTGCCCCTCTACTGATCACTCATCAGACCCATCATAGAATATAAAGCCCCATTTGGGATGTACCTTACAAGACACCTGCAACAGCTGGAAAGACCACAGAAGTACCTCACCAAGAGGATTACTGGCCGCAAACATATGCCCTATGCAGCCTGACTGAAGAAACTCCAGCTGTACTCGGTTGCATACCGCTTACTCAGAGGTGATCTCTGCCTGACATACAAGGTCATGTCCAACCCAGAACTGATGGACATGCTCAACCTGATAAAACAAATCCCCAAGAGCCACACACTCTAGGGATCTAAACCTCACCACAATGATAAATAGGACATGCTGGAGGGATATATTCCTGTCCCAGAGACTCCCCATGCTTTGGAACAAGATTCCAATCTACATTAGGCAGAGCCCCTCACTAACACTCTTCAAGAGAAACCTTGATGAGTGGATGAGAAACAGAAAACTTACCCTGTGGATCACTGCAGTGGCTCTGTTGGACAGAGGCACAGGGAACTAATGACTCTGCTGAACAGGGGCACAGGGAACTAATCTAAGGGGGTGGCGACAGCCAACACATTCTGGCTAGGCTTATAGATGCCCTCAGGCAGATAGCCTAGTACTTACCTATGAACATATGAACCCTGAGGTAGTGGGTGCTATAGACTGCATGCACATATGCATCAAAGCACCACCCAGTGATTAGGGTAGGGCCTACATCAACCACAAGGGCATCCCCTCCATCAACTGCCAGGTTGTCTGTGATGCTCAGGCCATTATAATGAATGTGTGTGATGGCTGCCCTGGAAGCTATCACAATTTCCACATATGGCATCTGATGAAGCTGTACCAGAGATTTGCCAGTGGGGACATCCCCTACTGTCACCTAGTGGGGGATGCTGGATACACACTGGAGCCGTGACTGATGACACCCATCAGAAATGCACACACCTGAACAAAAATGTCATAATGAGGCACACACACAGTCCAGACTTATAATAGAGCTTGTGTTTGAGATGCTCAGGTCATGGTTCCAGTGTCTGGATACATCCAGTGGAGCCTTGTAGTACTCACTAGCTACATGCACCCAAATTGTTATAGTATGTGCCATGCTACACAATATGATGCTGAAGAAACAGCTGGAGCATGAACAGCATGGGTCAGAGCCACACAGCTCCCCACCAATGCCAAGGCTTGCGCAGGCACAGAGTGACTCGGAGGAGGAACAACCTGAGCCTGCCCCAGTAGGCAGATGGAGGCATGCCCAGTATGCTGAGGCTGTGTCAAAGAGACAATGCATAACACAAAAACTGACACAGTAGGGACCCAGGGAATGACACCTCTCTCTGACTCACACATACAGTAAAAGGGATGCCAAACATGACACTACCTGTTCTCAACCATGTATAAGGAGTGTACTATGTGCATCTGGCATAGGCAGCCCTCCAGCACCATCTGCAATTTTGGCACATCCTCAAGGTAATTCAATCAACCTACCAATTGCCAAATGGAGTAGAATATGCCGTTTCCTGTATCTATGGTATGGATGTGAGCATGCAAGGGAATTGGGTGGCTGAATGTTATGGCAGCAGAAAGTAGACACCCTTAGTGGCACCATGACATATGTAACACATACTGGAGTCACCATAGTAGCCATTGCTACACAGGGTGACAAAACCCACTGCAGGAAATGTGCTGGGTGACATGTGTGTTCATATGTCTCACACATGCCAGTCAGGGCAGTTCACATACCCAACAACAGTTTCAGCCAACAGGACAGGTGTAGACAAACCCAAACAGAGCCTGTGCTATGGCCCCTGAATGATAGCTATGGTTAACCTCCCCCCTAGGCCTACACAGACAGACTACAGCAGGTCAGGCAATGGGATGTTAGTTCTGAAGGGTAGGAAGTCAGGCACTAATATGCAGAGCAATCAACGCCAAGATCTGTAGTACACTGGTATGCCTCTAGTCAGCATGATAGGTAAGAATACAGAATGAAATGGAGTACCTAACATACCAGTACAGTCATAGCAAATGTGTACAAGTGTCAGGTGTGCCTTTCCATCCTATGTAGTAATGTAATAACAGTCAGGTGTGCCTCCCAATCCTGTGTAGAAATGTAGAAATAGACAGGTGTGCCCCCATCCTATGTAGTAATAGGTTCATAGGTTCATAGGCTGATACTAGGCTATCTCCCCTAGGGCATTTATAAGCCTAGCCAGTGTGTGTTTGACTTTTGCCACCCTTTTAGATTAGTTGACTGTGCCTCTGTATAGTAGGTTACAGAAGATAGCCCTTTTGAGGTTAGTTTACTGTGCCTCTGTCTAGTAGGGACACAGAAGAGATCCCAGGGGTAAACCTACGATCTCTCATCCACGCGTCAAGATTTATCTTCAAGAGGGTCATTGAGGGGCTCTGCCTAACATGGATTGGGATTTTGTTCCAGAGTGAAGGGAGCCTCTGGGATATGAATCTGCCCCTCCAGCATGTACTATTTATTTCTGTGCTGAGGTTTTAGTCCCTGGAGTGTGTAGCTCTACGGGATTTGGATTTCCTGAGGTGGAGCATGTCCATTAATTCTGGGTTGGACATGACTTTATACGTCAGGCACAGATCGCCTCTGAGTAGGCAGTAAGCAACTGAGTAGAGCTGGAGTTTCTTTATCCTAACTGCGTAGGACATCTGTTTGAATCCCTTGATCCTCCTGGTGAGGTACTTTTGGGGTCTTTCCAGTTGCTGCAGGTGTCGGGTAAGGTACATCCCAAATGGGGCATTGTATTCAATTATGGGCCTGATGAGTGATGAGTAGAGGGGTACAATGACCTCTCTTGACCTAGATGTGAACCCTTTCGTGATAAGGTGGGCTATATAGAAGGTCTTTCTAATCACTTTGGCAACTTGATTGTCAAAGGAGAGATTGCTATCTACTTGGGTCCCCAAATCCCTAATTACTTCTTCCGTACTTAATGGATTACCACCTATGTGGTAATTTGTGGGCACTTTGTGTTTCCCAAAGGGGATGACTATGCACTTTTTGGCATTTAGCTTTAGGCCATGGCTCTGACACCAGTTATCCATCTCTGTGAGACCCCTTTGGAGGATGCATGTGTCAGTCGGTGAGTCGATTATGGCAGCCAGTTTGCAGTCATCTGCGAACTTGGTCAGCCATAGTCCTCCCGTGTTAGCCTGTACCTCAGAGAAATATATATCGAACAAGAGAGGTCCCAGGACTGAGCCTTGTGGGATGCAACTTGTAACTGGTTTAGAGTCTGACATGGCACCTGCAATTCTGACCATGTGGGTTCTATCCCTGAGCCAGTTTGCAACCCATCTTGTGACATAGGGGTTGATATTTAAGCTGGTGAGCTTATTTATGATGCCCGTGAGGGGTATTGTGTTGAAGGCTTTTGCGAGGTCCAGGTAGGCTGTGTGGACTACCTTCCCTTCATCTATGGCCTTGGTGACTGTTTCAAAGTAGTCAACCAGGTTCAAGAGGCAAGATCTGCCCTTAACAAGGTCAAATTGGGTAGAATCCAGTGTTTGGAGGTTCACAATGTCTTTGTTTATGAGTTCCATGATGATATGCTCCATAGCTTTGCAGACCAGGCTACTCAGGCTTATAGGGAGATAGTTTCCGGGGTCCGTTGTGGCACCGCCTTTGTGGAGTTGGACCACTGTTGCTGTACACCATTCCTTGGGTATGTGTGCCACTCAATCCCGTGCAGAAATGTAGAAATAGACAAGTGTGCCTCCTCATCCTACGTGGTAGTGTAATAACAGTCAGGTGTGCGCCCCAATCCTGTGTAGAAATGTAGAAATAGACAGGTGTGCCCCCCACCCTATGTTGTAATGTAATAACAGTCAGGTGTCTCCCCCAAGCCTGTGTAGAAATGTAGAAATAGACAGGTGCACCCCCCCATCCTACGTAATAATGTAATAACAGTCAAGTGTTCCCTTTCAATCCTGTGTAGAAATGTAGAAATAGTCATGTGAGTCCCTCCATCTTATGCAGAAATGTAGTAAGAGTCAATGCCAAATGCTCGATGGATACCCTGCAGAAAAGCATGCTACCTGTAGGTGTACAACATAAATGTCAGCTCTGAAGTATAAACTACCTGGACTCGAGCCACACATTAAATACAGATGGGCATACTGGGCATGCTCGCACACTTAAACACATGAAGGCCATGTCTGAAAACACCAGTGGGCCAGACATATCTGGCAGTTGCAGTTGTTAGTGCAGATACTCATGTGCACCAGTCATACCTTGCACACACAGTGGATAGGAATACAGACATATATATAAGGGCAACACACTATAATAAGCCAAAGGTAGACGTACATAGATGTGTGAAAGAGGGTGACTGTGACAAGGAGCCATCCAGGCCTGTCCCACCCAGCACACAGCCAAAGGGCCCCAACTACATGAGGATCAGATGTCACTCACTGCAGATACTAGCCAACAGTATCTGTCAGCATTACAGACTCTGTGGTGCACGTGCTAGATGTGCAACATGAATGTACAAGAAAGTAGTCATCTAGCAGCTGTATACACGTACCTGTGAAATATGACCCTGTGTGTGCCTGCATGTGGCGCATCAACCTCTAGATGAATGCCCTCCCCATAGCCCTAATATGACAAGCCTGCTGAGGTCATCCAATGTGAAATACACCTTTGGGAGAGTTGTAGCCCAGTAATCTCCATGGCACGTCCCATACATGCGTACTGCTATAGTGTGATAAACTAGTTAAGTAAGAGTTCAAATCCCAGACATGGCAACTGTGTCTGTGTGTCTGTCTGTCTTTGTCTGTGTAGAGAGCAATGCTTCTTAGGGTGCTCACACTCCCTACAATTGAAATGCTCTACTTTGGTAAGGCTGCTGATGTCATCCACCTAGAAATATATCTCTGGGAAGGTTGTGTCCCAGTAATCTCTGTAGTGTGTGCCATAACTGCGTACTGATGTAGTGTGATAAAATAGTTAGGTAAGAGTTCTAATCCCAGATTGGCAAGTGTGTGTGTGTGTGTGTGTGTGTGTGTGTGTGTGTGTGTGTGTGTGTGTGTGTGTGTGTGTGTGTGTGTTTCTGACTGTGTAGAGAGCAATGCTTTTTAGGGTAGTAACACTCCATACAATTTGAATGCTCAGCTCTACTTTGGCAAGGCTGCTGATGTCATCCACCTAGAAATACACCTCTGGGAAGGTTGTAGCCCAGTAATCTCTGTAGTGCATCCTATGACTGTGTACTGCTATAGTATGATAAATTCATTAGGTAGGCGTTTTAATCCCAGACATGGCGTTTGTGTGTGTGTCTGTCTGACTCTGTCTGTGTAGAGAGCAATGTTTTTTAGGGTAGTCACACTACATACAATCTGAATGCTCCACTTTGGTAAGGCTGCTGATGTCATCCACCTAGAAATACACTTCTGGAGAGAATGTAGACCAGTAATCTCTGTAGTGCATGCTATAACTGTGTACTGCTGTAGTGTGATGTAGAACACTGGTAGGGTTCTATTCCTACCCATGGCAGTTCTAGATGTTATGTGTGTGTTTCAGTGTCTGTGTAGGGAGCAATGCATTTTTGGCTAGTCACACTCAGTACATTTCAAATGCCCTAATTTGGCAATCCTGCTGATGTTATTCACTGTG
>NC_056741.1:1743418730-1743453638 GCF_019279795.1 Protopterus annectens | reverse complement strand
TTTTGTTGCTGGGCAGGATAAGGGCTGTTGGATATAGAGTGGTTAAGGCAGTTTGAGCAGCTTTAAGTGGGTTTGCGTGGGTTTGCATGAAGCTAAGCAGTGCTAAGCTATGGGTAAACGTTACAAGCACTTACACAATGTAGGCAATGCTTACCAGTGCGCAAATCAGATTAGCTGTTATAATGCAGCAATGTCAATACTTGCTAAGCATAGCTTAGCCCTGGTAACCAGGACACACAACCCAGTCTGATAACTTGTAATAAGTGTATGTAATGCCATGTACAATACATGCACCTATGTGCTGTAATTACAGTAGCAAGTGGTGTGAGTGTCATGTGTGGGACACAGACATATATGAGGCCTGTACAGCACTGTTATCCATGTGAATAATTACATACAGGTGTAGTAGCCCAGGGTACATGCTGTTACACTGGCATGTAGTGTATTATGGCAGTACTACTGTTGTCAGTGCTAACCCAGGCAAGAGCAGAGTGCTTAATGTAGTACTGACAACAGGCACACCTGCGAGCATGACTGGACACTGAGGACTCCCCGTTGTATCCCTGGTGTGTGAGCTGTGTCACAGTATATACCCTTTACTGGTCTGTCAACACACTCATGCTACTGCATAGCTACCTGCCAAGTTGATGACTGTCAGTCCCTGTACAGATGTGCAGATGGTAGGTATCCAGCTGGGATATGTACAGGCAACCTACACTTGATTGACACCCTACTATGCATGTGGCATGTGCATGAGATGCATATCCCTGTAGTACCAATGTTGGGGTATACTATGGGTTGTATCGCAGTTGCGGCCAATGTGTGATGGTGGGTATGGCAGTGTCATCATGGGTTTCAGGGAGTATGATATCCAGTGGGGGATGTGGGTGCTGTGTACACTGTTATTACACCAAGGTACATCAGGTATATGTCCTATGTACCATGTTATGGTTACCACTGTCGTTATCAATCATGCAGGTAACTGTTACCATAATCCAAGCCAGTTATGCATGTGATGTGTGCAGCCTACCTGTAACACACTGGAGACACAGTCAAGTTAGTTAGCAGCAATAAGCTCTGGTATCTCAGATGTGTGTCTGGCTGTTATATGTCTGCTAATGTGTATATGATGGTATGTCACACTACGTGTCATCCAAATACACCCATTACATCCCCCATTAGTTTACTGCACATGTCGGGAATAGTCTGCATGTACCATGTAACCTGGGACACACCTCACCCTAAACGCTGTGTGGTGTGTGCAATGTACGCCACACACGTCAGTATCATGACATAGCTAGGTAGGGGTCTAGTCCCAGTGTTGACAAGTAACAGTGTACATGTATGTGGATGGGTCTACATCAGGTTGCAGGGTATACACACCTCAGCGGGCCACCTGTCCATGTGGCACAGGCAATAACCGGTGTAGTAACCTGCAAAATGTGTTTGACTGTACCCCAGATATATCACAGACATGGTGTCAGCACAGTGACATACCCCATTGTGGAATATGACTGCAGACCATCCTAGTGCTGACACATGTACACCTACAACACAAATGGATAACATTATAGGGACTGCAATCAACCAGTGTTACTAACACCTATAATGCATCATTGCTGGATGGCTACACTACCTGCCAAATATGTCTCACACTCCACTCCCTACAACATGTTACACTGCAGTACTGTGGTACACTGCTGTACAGTCACCTTGTGCATCAGAACCATATCAGCCTTTCTGTGCATCATAGGTTCATATGTAGGTACTAGGCTATCTGCCCTACATAAGCCTAGCCAACAAGGTTCCCTGGCTTACGCCACCCACGAAAGTTATTTTCCTGTGCCACTGTCGAGCAGAGACACAGAAGTGATCCCTGGGGTGTATTTCCTATTTCCCATCCACTCATCAAGATTTTTCTTGAAGAATGCTAATGAGGAACTTTGCTTGACATAGATGGGTAGCCTGTTCCAGAGTATGGGAAATCTCTGGGACAGGAATATATCCTCCAACATGTCCTGTTTATTGTGGTGACAATGTTTAGGTCCCTAGAGCATGTAGCTTGGAGGGATTGGGATTTCATTAGGTGTAGAATGTCCAACAGCTCTGGGTTTGACATAGCTTTATATGTTAGGCAGAGATCACCTCGGAGTAGGCAATATGCTACAGAGTAAAGCTGGAGTTTTTGAGATGGTCAGTGTAGGGCATCTGTTTGAGGCCAGTAATCCTCTTTATGAGGTACTTCTGTGGCCTTTCCAGCTGCTGCAGATGTCTTGTGAGGTACATTCCAAAAGGGGCGTTGTACACTATAATGGGTCTATTGAGTGTTGAGTAGAGGGGAACAATGACCTCTTTTATCTTGGATGAGAACCCTTTTATGATGAGGTGTGCCATGTAGAAGGACTTCCTGACTACTGTGGCGATGTGACTATCAAAGGACATACTACTGTCCACCTGGGTTCCAAGTCTCTTATCAAACATTCGGTGTTAAGTAGACTGCTGTCTATGTAGTAGGTCATGGGTACAGAGTTTTTACCAAAGGGGATGACAATGCACTTTTTGGCACTGAGCTTGAGGCCATGGCTCTGACACCAGGCATCTGTCTCAGCGAGGCCCTTCTGTAGGATTTCCACATCATTTGGGGACCCAACTATGGCTCCTAATTTGCAGTCATCTGTGAAATTCATTAGCCAGAAGCCTTCTGTGTTAGCCTGTACTTCAGAGAAGTAGATACTAAACAGGAGAGGTCCCAGGACCGAACCCTGTGGTACTCCACTTGTCACTGGTTTGAGGTCAGATTTGGAGTGTGCAACTTTTACAGTGTGGGTTCTGTCAGTGAGCCAGTTGGCAACCCATCTTGTGACGTAGGGAATTATACCTAGTTTAGTGAGTTTAGCTATAATTCCAGAATGGAGAATGGTGTTGAAAGCCTTGGCGAGGTCAAGATAGGCTGTGTGAACTACCTTACCCTCATCTACAGCTTTGGTGACTGCCTCAAAGAAGTCGATCAGGTTCAAGAGGCATGATTTGCCTTTCACAAACCCGAACTGGGTGGGATCCAGAGTTTGGAGGTTACCAATGTCTTTATTTATGAGTTCCATGAAGATATGTTCCATGGCCTTGCAGACCAGGCTCATCAGGCTAATAGGGTGATAGTTCCTGGGATCAGAGGTGGCTCCCCCTTTGTGGAGTAGGATAACTGTTGCTCTACACCATTCAGTGGGCACAAAGCCTGATTTGAGGCTATGATTGAACATGGTGCTTAGGTGGGGAGACAGTTCATTCTGAAGTTTGTGTAAAATGCAGCTTGGGATGTTGTCCGGTCCCATGTATGCTGTGTTTTTGGCTTTAGTGAGTGCAGCTTTTACCTGCGCAGTTGTGATTACAGGGACTCTACTTTCTTCCTGTATAGATATGGGCCCTTTAGGGGGTGGGGGGGGGCAAAGTTAGCACTGAACCTATCTGCCAGGATGTTGGCAATATCAGTTGGTTCTGTAATTTCCGTGCCGTTGTGCTGTAACTCAGAGCAGATCTGGGTGTTGTCATTGAGATTCTTGACATAGCTATACAATGCTTTGTGGTTGTCCTTAGAATCAGTGGTGATTTTGTTTTCATAGCTAGGTTTGGAGGATGTTATAAGGGATCTCAGCTTCTTACTGAGGCTGAACAGGGAGCTCCACAACTCATGGGATTTTACTCTCTTTTGCAACAATTTCTTCCTTCTGTTGTTCAGTTTGTTTATGGCAGGGGACCACCAGATTGACTTCCTTTTTTTGGAGGATAGCATCTTGGTTTTCTTTGGGATAGCATGATCCATGCACTTGTGTAAATGCTTATAGAGTGCATTTGTGTAGGATTCAGCAGTCGTAACTGTATTTTCCATCTGCATGGGTGTCATGAAGTTCACCACTTCTGTCTTAAGAAGCATGAAGTTGGCTTTGGAGAATTTTTTTACTGTGGTTTCTTAATGGGGGTGGGGGTGGGATGTGGATATCAAGGGTGATTAGCTTATGGTCAGATCAGACCAACGAGGTGTGGAATACCAGTCATTCATGTTGGTAATGATTAGGTCTAGGATATTGTTGTCCCTGGTGGGGGTGTGGATAAGTTGATCCAGGGCATTGGAGTTTATGAATTCCAGAAAACATTGTGTGAAGGAGTTGGTACATGAGTAGTTTTCCCAGTTAATTGTGGGGTAGTTGAAATTGCCCATTATTAGGTTGTTTGGTTGAACCCTAATATTTTCCAGTACATCAAGAAAAGAGGAGTGGGAATCCTGGGGCATGGTGGGAGATCTGTATCAAGCTACAATTTGGATTGCAGTTTTTTTCCAGAGTTAGTTGCACTTGGATAACTTCGATGCATTATGCTAAGCAACTAGCCTGGAGGTGTGGATATCCTTAATGAATATGGACACACCTCCACCTTTGGTGTTCCAGTCCAGGTTACATGGCCAAAAAGTGTATGAGTTATAGCCTGGTAGTGCAGGGGGTGCTCTCTGGAGCCTTGAATCACGTTTCAGTCACTGCACAGATATCAATGTTCTCCATTTTAAGGAGTGCCTCGAGTGAGTGCCTTTTGAGATTTAGACTTCTAGCTCTGAGTAGCATTACCCTCAGTTTTTGCTTGCCTGTTCCTGTTATGGTGGTGAATATGTCATTTGAACCTTGCCTAAAAAAGGCACTATAGGGGCAGCAAGAGCTTCAGCCAGTATCCAGAATCCCAGGGGCAACAGGTGCAGGCCATCTCTGACAAAGCATCATGGTCTGTCGACCATGTCATCCCAAGCAGACAGATACTGGATCCCCTTAGAATGACACCAGAGGCTTAGCCAATTGTTGAAGTCAATAATTTTGTCCTTGTACTGCGGTATCATTCTGGGCGATGGCAGAATGCTACTCAGGGCTAGGGTCATACCTGCCTGGGCTACAAGACTGGAGAACTCTTTTATGTCTCTTTTCATGTAGTCCAGGGAGGTACATCTCAGGTCATTCACACCAACATGGACAATGGCAGAGTCATAGTTGTACTTGTTGTGTCTTGACCTGAGTGCATGAGTTATGTGGCGGATCCTGGCACCCGACAGGCAGCTGACAGTAACCTTCTCCTTGTTTAGCCTGGTGAGTGGAACATCAGTGTGCCTGAATATAGAGTCACCTATGACTAGTGTGTTGGATACATTGTTTTGCCTTATTGGCTGTGGTTGAGTGGCACACTAAGTCTGTGGGCTATGTGTCATTTGAGTTGTGTCGGGGGGTGGAAGTTGCTTGCGTTTCTGCTTTGGAGGTTTCTGTTGCTTGGGCAGATTATTATTGAGAGCATACACAAATGTTTTTGTGTTTCTATGTGTGGAGTTTGGTGGCATAGATTTAGTGAGACTATGTGATAAGTGTGGTGTGGTGCAAGTGTTTACCTTCTCCTCTTAAATGCTAAGTTCTGTCTTGGTTGGAGAGAGTTTTACCTCCAATTTGGCTAGATAAGTGCATCTCTCACAGGTTGTAGTGTTGGGTGGTAGGAGAAGAGGGTTGTCTGTGTACATGAGGCAATTTCTACATTGCCACAAGATGCCCAGATTCATCAGATCGACAGGAGAGAACACTGGGAGCTGACCCTTGGACATGCCAGAATAAAAAAAAATATTTTCCTCTAGATAAGTGAGGAAAGTGAGTACATGAGCTGTTTTTCTCTAAGCAAGTGAGCAAAGTAAGTGCAAAAACTGTTTTCCTCTAGGTAATGAGGAAGGTTGAGTGCTATAGTAATTAGCTCAATGGTATGTATGACAGGGATGGGGCACATATATCATCATATGAAAGGGCATCCTAGTGCTGACACATATACACCTACAACACAATTGTATAACATTATAGAGACCACAACCAACCAGTGTTACTAACAGTTATAAGGCATCATTGCTGGATGGTACACTACTGGCCAAATATGCCTCACACTCTCTTCACTACAACATTTTACACAGCAGTACTGTAGTACACTGTTGTACAGTCACCGTGTGCATCAGAATCATATCAGCCTGTCCCTTGCATTGATAGTATGGATGACAGGGATAGGGCACAGGTATCATCATATGCACAGGGTGTGGTGTTGGTTTGCCAGAGGCCGAGGGTGGGCCATACATTTGACACCATGTGTGTGGGTGAGGGGTGTACTCTGGGGAGCTGGCCGAGGTGATATGTTATGTGTAGGTATGGGATTGCCCTAGGTGTGTTTGCATAGTGTGTGAGTATGCATGCACATAGTTCTGCCATGTGGCTGCCCTACACAGGTGTTTATGGACAGCTGCAGACCATACCTGGCATGGTGTGCAGTTCACTGCCTCCGGCCATGGACACATGGACTGTGTCTGCCAGGGGTTCCGTGGGCATTTCCAAGTACAGGCCTTGATGTGCTACTCTCACCTGCTGATGACATTTGTCTGCTGGGACCAGGTACCTCCTGGGACTGGCCAGGACCACATGCACGTGGCCTACTGTGGTGTGGACAGCACACCCCCCACACTGCCAGGGCTGCTACTGCCACTATGGGAGCACCTTGTTGTTCTGGCATGTCCACATTGACTACCAGCTGTTGGTGTTGCTGGCCTACGTCCACATAGATGTCACCGCACTCCCACCACATGTTCAAGCATGGACAGACCATGGTTGATGAGGGCCATCATCCCACCAGACCATCTATCCATGAACTCAGTTAATCCACGGATAGCACCAGTGAGTTCAAGGCCGTTGTCATTTGAAAATGTTAGAGAAGCCCTCTGCAGCCTCAGGCCCTGTCTGCAGTAACATTCTATACATGCCTGCAACACCATGACAGCCTGAAACATGCTTCTGCTGGTAGCAGCTATGTCACCTCTGCCAGGGGCATGATGTGCAGCAGCTCTACCACGAGCACTCTGGGACATCTGCCTATGTGGTGGCCTGCCGGATATCTGGCTATGCCTGCTGCAACCAGACACACTAGGCATGGTTACCACACTTTCATGTGCACTGCCACTGAATGCCAGCTGTGCCTCTGCTATGGCCACTTGTGATGGGGTGCGTATAGGCACTGAAACTGTGTGGAGGGTTGGGGTAGCTAAAGGGGGGATGTCAAATGTTGGTGCATTGTCGGCCCCTGACAGCCCTACCTGTGCCTCAACATTATTATCATCATCTGTCTCTGTATGGACACCTACAATAGATTGCATGCAGGAGGGTCCCTGACCAACCTCGCCACCTGTGGGGGGAAACAATAAACATACTTTAAAACCTGTACAGCATTGCATAACAGTATAAACACACACACACACACACACACACACACACACACACACACACACACACACACACACACACACACATCTCCATAATACTTACCTGTCAATGGCTTTACAGACATTCCCACATATATGCCCATATGTTACCCCATCCTGCATCACACTTGTTAATGTACACACATTGATACCACTCATTAACATCACAGTCCTCTAAGTGCCCACACAAGTGGCCACACCACAAGGCCTGCTGCTACTTTACCTGCCTGATCTGTGTGTAGTGGATTTACATGGCCTCACTGCTGTCATTTGGTATGCACCTTCTGTATGCCCGTAAATTATGTACATGGCCCCTATACGTATGGGCTATGCTGTATCCATAATATCTTCTACTGGTGTGTCATGTGTATGTAATGCTCAGTACATGCCAGATATGCTGCTCCGTCAGCCCATCATATGACAACTGTAATATATGGATAAACTCCCTGGTGTTGACTAGTACTTCCCCAATGCATCAGTAGAGCTGCATACATGGGTTGTAGGTGACCTGTCTGCTGACTGCGATATTAAGTGTGTACCTGGAGTCTACCTTCCCTCTGGATGCCTGTTACATGCTACAGACCATAGTATACTATTTGCTGTCCTGTGATTACACACATGACAGGTATTCCTGGTGTGTAATGTGGCAGTACAATTCCATGTACTGCATGCTCCCAAAGGGAGGTATAGCAATATGAACACCTCTCAATCACACATGTGCATACATGGCCACACACACAAACACACACATGCACACACCTATCCTACATGCATCTACCTCCCTCCACTTCACTAGAGTGACCCTGCATGCAAACTAACTAACCACCAGGATGCACACACACACACACACACACACACACACACACACACACACACACACACACACACACACACACACACACACACACACACACACACACTAACAGGTGAGGTTGCACAATGATAGTACACACAGTCCTCCTATTACCCATCTGCCAACATGCAGAACATACGGTACAGAACAGCATGCAGTTCAGCTATAGTCAATCCATGCTAGCAGCAGTATACATGTGTGTGATGCATGTGCTGTGTCAATAGATGATGCTCCTTCCCCTAGATACCACTGCAGCCATGTACACAGTATTGCTGTGCACCTGTTCTGCACCCTGCCATGTACTGTGCACCACAACTCACAGGTGTACAATCCATTGCAGAATGTGTAGTACTGTGTCAGTTATGTCAGCTTTACTTCTCACAGCCCCTATGTTTTTCAACAACAAATACCTGGTATGATATGTGGACAGTTGTCAATGTTGAATGCCTGATTTACAGCTGTCAACATCAACAGACCATGTATGACCACTGCAGTACTCTTACACTGACAACCATCAGAGCATACCATGGCTATAGGGGGTGTACACACCTTTATTGATTTTACACACACATCCTTGATCTGCCATGGGACCACATCACCGCATATCTTAGCAGTACACAAGCTCGGTATGTGACATATGTCCTGTACTTTCACATGCAGTGTCTACAGATTGTGTTAGGTGTGCAGCTGTTGACCTCAATGCATATACACCATGTGGGCATATGTGTGCACACCCTTATCTTGACGGTTTATCACACCTCTTGTTGTGTGTACTATAGCAGTCACTGCTCCTGGCAGGGGTAGTTCATAGATTCATAGGTTAGTACTAGGCTAACTGCCCTTGCAAGCTATTTTAAGCCTAGCCAGTTATCCCCTGTGAGATTCAAACACTGTACCTTCTGTTTGTAAGGCAAACACCTTAACCATTAGGCCACCCTACTAGCATGGGCCATCTGCATTTGCCAGTGTATGTTCAGTCTGCCCTACACATGTCCCCCTATTCTGCATGATTGCAAGGTCTACTCATGTGCACATTCCATGGTGTTCACACACTGCCATCACTATTGCTGTGTGGGTAGGGTTACGACTGCCACAGGTCCTGAACATGACTATGTGCAGATAGAGCCATTCCTACCATCCTTAGGATCCCTGCTGCAGTGCACTGGTGTGTCATGCTGAGACCCCCCTCCTTCAGCTTTTATGCAGATGCATGACAAGTAAGCTCTACACATCTGTGTGACTTTGCAGTGTCCCATACTTTGACCACCACATGTTGCAGCCTAGACCCAGCTGATAATGTGGACTACTGCAATGCCTTATGCCATAGTGTATCTCTGCAGCAGTTGCCATTGTCCTACAGGTATATACACTGATGTTGCACTGTATATGGGTGTTGTTCAGAACATGTCACTACTGTAGGCCATGTCTACCACCAGTATGTTACTCCCTGTGGACACATTCCACAATGACAGGATGTCAGTTATTATGCAGGTGTCTGACATACCCTTCCAGTACCCCATCATGGTCACCCCTATGAGACTGTGCATTTCACAGCAACAATATATGCTCATGTACAGCATGCATTCAGGGTAGGTGTGTTAGATGTGTGCATGGAATATACCATCACCATTACATGCCCGGTGTGTTGGCAAGCATCTACATAAAACATACTCACCAGCTACAGGATGCTGCCTTGTTGTTATCCAGAAGGGACCTACATAAGAGGGTGAGAGATGCAATGTCAGTGGCCACACCTGTGGCAGTGCTACAGGCTAGATGCAGTATTACCATACATCAACGTGACATTCCCACGATACTACCACATCTGGACATCTGTTTATCACTACAATGCAGCAACACAATATATCTAAGACATGTCAGATATGCATGATCTACCTGTACCAATGTGGATGTTTACACAACAGTGGTCTACTGATGTGCCCTGTGTCCTTACCTGCATGCTCCTTGGCCGGTGTGTGGGTGACACTCACCTCCATGGAAGAGTCCAGTGGTTGTTGGCTGTCCAGACGGGCAGATGCCATGAGGCTGACCAGTAGCTCCTCCACACGTGTCAGGGGGAATGGTTGGCATGGACCCCCTGCGGCGAGGTGATCCCCCTGGACTGCAGCAGCACGCTGATGGGCATTGTGAAGCAGTTCAGTACAATGATGCCGGACCTGCTCATAACTGCAGTTGTGCAGTCCGACATCATTGACCCTGTGGACTAGGTCATTCCACAGGGCAGTCCACTCCTGCTGATTATGTGCGTGCCTGCCAAACAGCAGTAGATAGTGCTGGATTATGTGTGCTATCAACAATTCATTCTCAGCATTGGAAAAGGTGGGCAACCGTGCATGTCCCATCTTGGCTGAAAGACATAAAGATGGAAACAGGTCTGAGCAACTCATATGGCAAGGTTACCACAGTTTGTAACACACATCTCTGTCACCCCCCAACATATCAGCTTCAACAGACTGTACAAACAACTCATTAGGTATGGCTACAGCTTAACTACTGGTTGGACAGATATTGTATTGTACCACACCTTCTGCTATGTGATTGTATCCATGTCCCCTGTGTGGACATTATCATTGCTGGCCTGTTACAGACTATTAACCTGCATGCCATTGTCAGGGCCACTAGGGTTACATATATGCCAGTGGTATGGCTGCTCTGAGATTGCTGCACATCTGACAATGTGTGTTATTGGGGATATATACCAGCCATCCAGTAAAGCAGTTCACTGTACTATCCAGGCATGTCCAAAGGGCAGTTTCAGGTGTACTCTCCAGTCCAACTGGTGAATCTGGGCATTTGAGGCAATGTTACAACTGCCTCATGTACACAGACAACCCCTTCCTCCTACCACCAAACACTAATACATGCGAGAGATGCAGTTATACAGCCAAACTAGAGGCTAGGCCCTCTCAACCCAAGACTGGATGAGACAGTCAAGAAGAGAAGGTAAATACTTGCTTCACACCACCAGTCTTACATAACCCCATTAAACCAGCACTGGCAAAAAACACATTAGTAATAGGTGACTCTATAGTCAGGCACACTGACGTCCCACTTACTAGGCTGAATAAGGGGAAGGTTACTGTTAGCTGTCTGTCAGGTGCCAGGATCCACCACATAACACAAGCACTCAGGTCACTCCAGAACAAGTACAAATATGACTCTGTCATTGTCCATGTTGGTGTGAATGACCTGAGCCGTACCTCCCGGAATACATGAAAAGAGACATGGAAAAGCTTTCTGATCACATAGCCCAGGTCGGTATGACCCTGACCCTGAGTAGCATCCTGCCCTCAACAAGAATGATACTACGGTATAAAGAAAAAATTCTCAATTTCAACAATTGGCTAAGTTTCTGGTGTCATTCAAAGGGGATCCAAGGTCTGTCTGCCTGGGATGACATGCTCGACAAGCCACACTGCTTCCCTAGGGATGGCTTTCACCTGTCACCCTTAGGCTTTCGAATACTTGCCAAGGCTCTTTCCACCCCCATAGTGCCTTTTTTAGGCAAGGCTCAAAAGACAAACCCACCATCATAAATAGCACAAGTAGTAAAAATCTGAGGGTAATGCTACTCAATGCCAGAAGTCTAAACCTCAAAATGCATGCACTCAAGGCACGCCTCAGTATGGAGAAAATTGATACATGTGCAGTAACAGAAACCTGGTTTAAGGCTCCAGAGAGCACCCCAGCACTACCAGGCTACAACTCATACCATACATTTTGGCCACAGAACCCAAACCAAAATACAAAATGCAGGGGCGTATCCATATTCATCAAGGATACCCACACCTCCAGGTTAGTGGCACAGCACGATGCTTCAGAGATCATCCACGTGCAACTAACAATGGGAAAAACTGCAATTCAAATTGTAGCTTATTACAGATCACCCACCATGTCCCATGACGCTCATTCCGTGTTTCTGGAAACACTGGGAAACATAAAGGTCCTACCAAACACCCTAATATTGGGTGATTTCAATTACCCAAACATTAACTGGGAAAACTACTCAAGTACTAGCTCCTTTGCCCAACTTTTCCTAGAATTTATAAACTCAAACACCCTGGTTCAACTGGTCAACACTCCCACTAGAGTGGACCTGATCATCACCAACATGGGCGACTGGTGTTCCACACCAGAGGTCAACCCCTCACTGGTTAGACCTGACCATAAACAAATCACTTTGGATATCCATATTCCGCCCCCACCCCTGGACAAGAAAGCCACAGTGAAAAACTTTTTGAAAGCAAACTTCACGTTACTTAAGACCGAGGTGGAAAGTTTCAAAGCCCCCATGCTGAAGGATAACACTGTCCAAGCTGCAAAATCCTTTACTAATGCATTCTACGGGCAGCTACAAGAATGCATGGATCGTGCCATCCCAAGCAAAACCAAGACTCACTCTTTCAAGAAAAGGAAAAAAGTCTGGTGGACTCCTGCCATAAACAAGCTATACAACAGAAGGAGGAAACTAGTATGGAAAAGAGTAAAATCCCAAGAAGGGAAGACATCCCTGATCAGTATCAGCAAGAAACTATGTTCCCTCATTAAATCATCCAAGGCGAGCTTTGAAAGAAAAATTGCCAAGGACTCCAAAGATAACCACAAGGCATTCTTTAGCTATGTCAAGAATCTAAGTGGCAATGCTCAGATCCGCTTGGAGTTAGTGCAGAATGGCACAAAATACACTGAACCGACCGATATCGCCAACATCCTGGCAGACAGATTCAGCAGAAATTTCACCCCCCTCTTACCCCCAAAAAGGCCCATAACCATACCAGAAGAATGTAGAGTCCCTGAAATCACAGACACTCAGGTTAAAACAGCCCTCTCTAAAGGCAAAAACACAGCATCAATGGGACTGGACGGTGTCCCAGGCTGCATCTTACATGAGCTCAAAGACGAACTAATCCCTCACCTAAACACACTGTTCAAACTCAGCCTCTCCACAGGCTACATACCCATAGAGTCACGTACATCAATGGTTATTCTGCTCCACGAAGGTGGAGCCACAACAGACCCCAGAAACTATCACCCTATAAACCTGACTAGCTTGTTCTGCAAGACTATGGAGTGCATCATCATGGAACTCATTAAAAGAGACATTGGAAACCTCCAAACACTGGACCCTACTCAGTTTGGCTTTGTTAAGGGCAAGTCATGCCTTCTAAACCTGGTGGACTTCTTTGAGACAGTTAACAAGGCTATAGACGAGGGAAAGGTGGTACACACAGCCTACCTTGACCATGCTAAGGCCTTTGACACCATTCCCCATTCTAGTATTATAAACAAGCTCACCAGCCTGAACATAAACCCCTGGTCAAAGATGGGTTGCCAGCTGGCTCATGGACAGAACCCACATGGTGAGAGTTGTGGGAGCTAGGTCCAAATCTAAACCGGTTACAAGTGGCGTTCCCCAGGGCTCAGTCCTAGGATCCCTCCTGTTCAGCATATACTTCTCAGAGTACAGGCAAGCACAGGAGTACTATGGCTGACCAAGTTCACAGATGACTGCAAACTAGGGGCTATAATTGACTCTCTGGCCAACACAGACATCCTTCAAAATGGTCTCACTGAGATGGGTACCTGGTGTCAAAATCATGGCCTTAAGCTAAATGCCAAAAAGTGTATAGTCATCCCCTTTGGAAAAAACAGAGTACCCACAAACTACCACATAGGTGGTAGTCCCCTAAATACAGAAGACGTAATAAGGGATCTGGTGTCCCAAGTAGATAGTAATCTCACCTTTGATAATCACATTGCCAAAGTGGTTAGAAAATCCTTCTACGTGGCCCACCTAATCACAAAAGGGTTCGCATTCAGATCAAAAGAGGTCATTGTACCCATCTACTCATAACTCATCAGACCCATCTTAGAGTACAACGCCCCATTTGGGATGTACCTTACAAGACACCTGCAATAACTGGAAAGACCACAGAAGTACCTCACCAAGAAGATCAATGGCCTCAAACAGATGCCTTATGCAGCTTGACTGAAGAAACTCCAGTTGTACTCGGTTGCATACCGCCTACTCAGAGGTGATCTCTGCCTGACATATAAGGCCATCGGCTGGATTCATGAAGGCTTGCACAGAGTCTAAGAGTAGAGTAAGACTCCATGCAGCCAACATGTCAGACGAGCGATCTAGGAACAGCATTGCAAACAGCCCCTTAAACTGCTCCTACACGGACAGGGCTTGGATATGCAAATTGCCTCACTTGCAGCTGAAAGGCATGCAAATGAGGTAAATTTGTGATCCAGGAAGCACAAACCTGTCCAAGTAGGAGCTGTGTTATTTGCAGAAATGTACTCAGTTGACAATTGAGTACTGTTCTGCAAATAGCACAATGGAGCTGTGACAGCTCCAAATAAAGGTTGCATATGGTTGAGGAAGCATGCCAATGGCCAAATATACAGCCATTGGCAAATTTCCCCGATGCAAAAAATAAAAATACATTCTTTTTTCCTCGATCAGCGAGGTTTAAGCTTAGCGCAGCGCCGCGCAAATGGGGTGTGCTATAAAAATCATAAAATAAGAAAATAAAAGCCACAAATAGGCATTTTATAAGATATCATAATATACAATGCAAGTGAATGGCAGGCTGAAGACAGCATGGCTACCGAGTAGAGGTTGCCTAGGGGGGAATTCAGTCCAAGAGATGTAACCAAGCATTACTAGGCAATCCTATGCAAATGAGGGTAAGGATAGTGAATCACAAGTTTACATAGCAAATGAGCACAGTCAGTGGAGTGTAAGACTTAAGATAAGGGGAGTAACAGAGTAGAAGATAGGTGACATCACGAGGGGGGCATATATGAAAGAATGTAAGCTCATTGGAGCAGAGTGGCATGTGTCTGCTGTCAGGTACTCATCAATGGAAGAGGTGTGTCAGCAGGTATCCTAGGTAAAGTTAAGAAATGGAAGATGTATGCAGTGAATAAATATTACTAAACTTTCTTATAAAAGTGTTTAGAATGTGTTTGCGTGCGTGTGCATGCCTGTAGAACCGAGTAACACTGTGTGCGCGCATTTAAGATGGAGTGTCATTAAGACTGTTGACATTTGTGTATGCGTGTTTGTACCTGTGTGCACGCGTTTAAGCAGGAATTAGCAAGTGTTGGGCCGTGTAAGCTTGTGTGCACGTATGTGCTCTTGTGTGCGCGCGCGTGAGTTGGTGTGCGCACGTGTGAGCTGGTGTGTGCGTGTTTGCGCTTGTGTGAGCGGCGCTGCCCCTTGTGGAAATAGGAAGGGAAAAGGAAGCACAACAAGCAGTAGGAAGTTAACCAGGGAGAATCATCAGAGCTAGCAGGTGGAAACAATCAGAATCAGGCAATTACACAGGCAGTACACTATCCCAGCCCAGCCCAGCACTTAAAACTCTGCAAACAACTTTTTACCATGTATTGCTCAGACACACTGCAGCACTGCAGTCAGCTAAGAGAAGTGAATACTGAAAAAGCTGTACTGAGACAAAAAAATGTTAGGGGCTGCCATTGCTGTCATAAGGCGACATATGCAATATGCTGAGGGTGGTGACAATGGTAATGCTGCTGATCAATACCCAGCGTGGAGACGGAGAAGAGTGTACAGGCCCAGGGTAACCTACCAGGGGCTACATGAGCTGGAGATATTGGAGCTCTATAGAGTGGACAGAGACTTCTTGCAGCAAATTGTTGAGCTGTGCAGGCCATGCCTCACACACAGAACCAACAGAGGGGAACCCATTCCAGTGGAAACCAAGGTATGTGTTGGCCTATGAATACTAGCAACAGGTACTTTCCAGAGACCAACTGGTGATATGATGGGGATATCACAGGCATCAGCATCCAGGGTACTGCACCAGTTCCTGGATGCCATGTCAGCACATATCGGTGATCATGTATATTTCCAGAATTCCTGTGAGGTATTGACCAGCAATATGCATCTTTTCCAGCAAATAGCAGAATACCCTGAGGTAGTGGGTTCAATAGACTGCACGCACATATGTATCAAAGCACTAGCTGGTGAGCGGGGTAGGGCCTACATTAACCGCAAGGGCTTCCCCTCCATCAACTGCCAGGTTGTGTGTGATGCCCAGGGCATAATAATGAATGTGTGTGCTGGCTGTCCTGGAAGCTACCACGATTCCCATATCTGGCATCTGACACAGCTGTACCAGACATTTGCCAATGGGGACCTTCCTCATGGTCACCTAGTGGGGGATGCTGGATATGCACTTGACCCGTGGCTGATGAAACCCATCAGAAATGCACACACACTTGAACAGGAATGCCATAGTGAGGCACACACACAAACACGAAATGTAATTGAGCATGTGTTTGGGCTGCTCAAGTCACGGTTCCGGTGCCTGGACACATCTGGTGGAGCCTTGCAGTACTCACCAATTACATGTACCCAAATTGTCATGGTATGTGCAATGCTACAAAACATGATCCTGCGAAAACAGCTGCAGCAGGATCAGTATAGGCACGGGCCACACAGCCCCCCACCAATGCCAAGGCCATCAAAGGCAGAGTGTGACTCGGAGGAGGAACAACCTGAGCCTGCCCCAGTAGGCAGAAGGAGGCGTGCCCAGTATGCTTTGGCCTTGGCAAAGAGGCAACGCATAGCACATACACTGGATCAGTAGGAGCCCTGGAAATTATACCTCTTCCTGACCTGCAAATATAGTAAAAGGGATGACTACTGTTCCCAAACATGTATAGGGAGTGTATGAATTGCATACGACATAGGCAGCCCTGCAACACCACCTGAGGCATTATTGCATTTTGTTAACCAATATAAAGCAGTGTTAAACAGCTTTGCCACTATATAATAATATGTAAACACAATCATACACACTAACTGCCACAACTTTGGACAATTTTCAGCAATATTGGCCACCATTCATCAATGTTGACAAATGTTGAGCAAGTCTGGTCAAAGATGGCCATATTTGAGCAAAAGCAGGTAAACATACACAAATATGCTTTACTTGACCTTAAGGAGTCTGATCTGCACAATAGGAGAATTTGAAGCAGTGACAGGCCTTGAACCCAGGATACTATACACTAGAGTCTAAGTACTGAACCACTAAACCATGACAGTATTTCACTGGTCAGCCTGTAGGAAGACATGTTGATAAGTCTATGCAAAGTGTCTCAAGGAAACCCTGCAGGCACAGCATAATTCATGTTGAGTTATGACACATGGGTGGGCCCTGCATTATAAATATAACTTGATGTACAACACACATATGATACATGTTAATAATGTCCGTGTTCACATATGTTAACAAATGTATTGGACCCCAGACAGCAGCATACTGACAGCTTATACTGGGCATGCCCACACACTTAAATAAATTAGAAAAATGTGAGGCAACAAAACACTGAAAGGGCAAACTGACCATGCTCACACACTTAGGCGATGTGTGCATGTAGCAGGGTGCCAGACATATCTGGTGGTTCATGTGTTAACCCAGGAACCCCTCACAAGCCAACAGTCCTGGCTTGTGCACATACTTATAAGATAACAGACATATATAGAACATCTTGGAAGTCAGTCATAATCACATATGTACTACAGATACATATGTTGTACATAGAAAGTCGGAAAGCAAAGAAGATAACAAACCTGCAGTCAGTATCAACAATAAACAATGTGCACACCAAACAGTATCATTGGTACATAGTGTCATTGCTTGATAGTAGGTATCAGCCATAGGGCATTCATAATGCTATCCAGACTGTGCTTGGCTTTCACCACCCTGTAGACTACTATATTGTGCCTTGGAATAGTAGGTCACACAAGATAGCTGTACGGTTAGTGTATTGTGCCTCTGTCTAGCAGGGACACAGAAGACATCCCATGGGTAAATGAATGATCACCCATACCCTCATTGAGATCTCCACTGAAGAGGGTCAGTGAGTGTCTCCGCCTAATGTGGAGTGTGAGTATGTTCCACAGTGAGTGTAGCCCCTGTGATATGAATCTGGCCCTGCTGCATGTAGTAGTACTCCTGTGCCAAGTTTGACATCCCTGTATCGTGTAGCTGTAAGGGATATAGATATCCTGAGGTGGAGCATGATCAATATGTCTTGCTTGTACATGGCTGTATACAGCTGTCACAGATGGCATCTGGGTAGGCATTAAGCAACTGAGTACATCTTGAGTGTCTGTAGCTGAACTTTGTAGGCCATCTGTAAGACTCTTCTGTTGGGTGAGGTACCTTTGTGGTCAGTAAATTTGCTGCAGGTGTCGGGTAAGGTACATCCAAAATGGTGCATTGTACCCAAGTATGGTCCTGATGAGTACAGGTGAACAAATATTTCACTTGCTTCATAAGTGAAACCTTTATGGATAAGGTGGGATATATAGAAGGCCTACATAAACACTTTGCCAATGTTCATAAGTTCATAGGGTCATACTAGGCTATCTGCCCTAGGGCATTTGCAAGCCTAGCCAGAGCGTGTTTGGCTTTCGCCACCCATTTTCAAGTGAGTTTTAATATGCCCTTATTTGAGGTTAGTTAACTGTGCCTCTGTCTAACAGTGACACAGAATTGATACCTGGGGTAAACATATGGTCTCCCATCCACTCGTCAAGATTCCTCTTGAAGAGAGTCATTGAGGGACTCTGCCTAACTAGGACTGGGATTCACTTCCAGAGTGAAGGGAGCCTCTGGGTTATGAATCTGTCCCTCCAGCATGTTCTATTTATTTCCGTGCTGAGGTTCAAGTCCCTCCAGCATGTAGCTCGATGGGATTTGGATTTTATGAGGTGCACCATGTCCATTAATTCTGAGTTGGACATGGCTTTATACGTTAGGCACAGATCGCCTCTTAGCAGGTGGTATGCAACTGAGTAGAGCTGGAGTTTCTTTAGCCGGGCAGTATATGGAATCTGTTTGAGCCCTTTGATCCTCTTGGTGAGGTACTTCTGGGGTCTTTCCAGTTGCTGCAGGTGTCGGGTAAGGTACATCCCAAAAGGGGCATTGTATTCGATTATGGGCCTGATGAGGGATGAGTACAGCGGCACAATGACCTCCCTTGATCTGGATGTGAATCCCTTCATGATTAGGTGGGTTATATAGAAGGTTTTCCTAACTACTTTGGCCACGTGGTTATCAAAAGATAGATTACTATCAACTTGGGTCCCCAGGTCCCTAATTACTTCTTCTGTGCTTAATGGCTTACCACCTATGTGGTAATTTGTGTGTACTTTGTTTTTGCCAAAGGGGATGACTATACACTTTTTGACGTTTAGCTTGAGGCCATGGGTCTGGCACCAGTTATCTGTTTCTATGAGACCCTTTTGGAGGATGCTTGTGTCCGCTGGAGAGTCAATTATGGCACCCAGTTTGCAGTCATCTGCGAACTTGGTCAGCCACAGTCCTCCTGCATTGGCCTGTACCTCTGAGA
Organism: Protopterus annectens; assembly: GCF_019279795.1. Classification (NCBI taxonomy): domain Eukaryota; kingdom Metazoa; phylum Chordata; order Ceratodontiformes; family Protopteridae; genus Protopterus; species Protopterus annectens. Next base: position 1,743,434,061 of record NC_056741.1, on the reverse strand, counting down.
AATATATACCGAACAAGAGAGGTCGAAGGACTGAGCCTTGTGGGACGCCACTTGTAACTGGTTTGGAGTCTGACATGGCTTCAGCAATTCTGACCATGTGGGTTCTGTCCTTGAGCCAGTTTGCAACCCATCTAGTGACATAGGGATTTATATTTAAGCTGGAGAGCTTATCTATGATGCCTGAGTGGGGTATTGTATCAAAGGCTTTTGCTAGGTCCAGGTAGGCTGTATGGACTACCTTCTCCTTGTCAATGGCCTTGGTGACTGTTTCAAAGAAATCAACCAAGTTTAAGAGGCATGATCTGCCCTTAACAAAGCCAAACTGGGTAGGATCCAGTGACTGTAGGTCCCCAATGTCCCTATTTATGATTTCCATGATGATCCTCTCCATAGCCATGCAGACCAAGCTGGCCAGGCTTATGGGGGGATAGTTTCCAGGATCTGTTGAGGTGCCACCTTTGTGGAGAGGGACCACTGTTGCTGTTCTTTGGGTACATATCCTGTAGTAAGGTTGAGAATGAACAGTAGCTTTATGTTGGGGCTCAGCTCTTCTTGGAGTTCATGTAGGATGCAGCCTGGGACACCGTCTGGTCCCATTGATGCTGTGATTTTTGCTTTGGAGAGGGCGGCTCTTACCTGAGCATCTGATATGTCAGTGGGGCAGCACTCTGCTGGGATACATAATTGCCCTTTTGGGGGGGGGGGGTTGCGCTGAACCTGTCAGCCAGGATATTGGCAATGTCTGTGGGATCAGTGTATATTCTGTCATTTTGGACTAACTCTGAGCATATCTGGGAGTTTCCACCCAGGTTCCTAACATAACTAAAGAAAGCCTTGTGATTATCTTTAGTGTCCTGTGCAGTTGTTTCTCGAAACTGGCCTTAGATGACTTCATGAGTGTCCGTAGTCTCTTGCTAATACTGATTACAGATGCCTTCCCTTTTAGGGAGTTTGCTCTATCATGCAGTAGCTTCCTCCTTCTATTGTATAGTTTGTTTATGGCTGGGGTCCACCAGACAGGACACCTGCCTTTGGGGGATTGGCCCTTGGTTTTATTTGGGATTGCATGATCCATGCATCCCTGTAGGTGATCATAGAAGGCGTTTATAAAGGATTCTGCAGTCTGGGACATATTTTCCACAGGCCTGGGGGCTTTGAAGGATTCCACCTCAGTTTGGAGGACTGTGAAGTTTGCTTTAGAAAGCTTTTTTACTGTTGTTTTCTAGGCAGGGTGTGGGGACGGGATGTGGATATCCATTGAGATTAATTTATGGTCAGATCTCACCAGTGAGGGATACACTTCCGGTCTGGAGCATAAGATCCCTATGTTGGTGATGATCAGGTCCAGTATGTTTTCCCCTCTTGTGGGAGTGGTGACTAGTTGTTCCATAGCATTTGAGTTTATAAATTCTAGGAACCTTTGGGCTAGGGTGTTGGAGCTACAGTAATGCTCCCAGTCTATGTTTGGGCAGTTGACGTCCCCCAGTATAATGGTGTTTGGAGAGACCGTCATATTTTCCAATGTTCTCAGGAAGGCCGAGTGGGGTTCCTGGGTTTGGGCAGGTGGTCTGTAGCAGGCTATAAACTGGGAGGCAGTTTTACCCACTGTTAGTTGCACATGGATAGCCTCTGATGCTTTGTGCTGTGCCACCAACCTGGAGGTGTGGGTATCTTTGACGGAAATTGATACTCCCCCTCCTTTTGTGGTTCAGTCCAAGTTTTGTGGCCAAAAAGTATGGCATGAGGTATAGCCTGGTAGTGCTGGGGTGCTCTCGGGAGCCTTGAACCAGGTCTCAGTCACTGCTCAGACATCGATGTTCTCCATGCTGAGGAGGGTTTTGAGTGCATGCATCTTGAGGCTATGACTTCTGGCGTTGAGTAGCATTACCCTTATTTTCTTTTCCCTTGTGTTACCTATGGAGGTGGGTTTGTCTTTTGAGCCTTGCATAAAAAAGGCACTATGGGGGTGGCAAGAGCCCTCACCAATATCCGAAAGCCCATGGGTGACAGGTGCAAGCTGTCCCTAGTGAAGCAGCGTGGCTTGTCGAGCATGTCATCCCAGGCTGACAGGGATTGGATCCCCTTTGAATGACACCAGTACTTAAGCCAATTGTTGAAATTGATCATCCTGTCTTCATATTGTGGCATCATTCTTGGTGATGGTAAGATGCTACTCAAGGTCAGGGTCATACCGGCCTGGCCTGCATGCTCAGGGAGCTCCTGTATGTCTCTTTTCATGTAGTCCAGGGAGGTACGTCTCAGGTCATTCACACCAGCATGTCCAAAGGAGAGATGGATATCTACTTTTGTCCACAAATCCCCAAGTACACCTTCTGTACGTAATGAATTACCATCTATGTGTTAATCTGTGTGCACTTTGCCATTCCCAAAGGTGATGACTATGCATTTCATGGCATTTAGCTGTATGCTATGGCTCTGGCACCAGTTAAACATTCCTGTGATCCCTCATAGGAGGATACTTGTGTCAGCTGGAGAGTCGATGATGGCACACAGTATACAGTCATCTGCCACCTTGGTCATCCACAGTCCTCCTGTGTTAGCCTGTACCTCAGAGAAATATATATGGAACAAGAGAGGTCACATAACTGAGCCTTGTGGGATGCCACATGTAACTGGTGTACACCCTGATATGGCATCTGCAATCCCAACCATGTGTGTGCTAACCCTAATCCAGGTTGCAATCCATCTTGTGACATATGTGTTGATATGTGAGCTGGTGAGTGTATGTAAGATGTCCGAGTGGGCTATTGTGTCAAAGGCTTGTGGTAGGTACAGGTAGGCTGTGTCAACTACCTACCCTATGTCTATGGCCCTGTTAACTGTTTTAAAGAGGTCAACCAGGTGCAAGAGGCATGTGGTGCCCTTAACAAAGGTGAATTGTGTATGATCCTGTGTCTGGAGGTTGACGATGTCTGTGTATGGCTTCCATGATGATACTCTCCATAGCTTTGCAGAACAGGCTAGTCAGGCTTATAGGGTGGTAGTGTCCAATGTCCCATGTGGCAGCACCTTTGTTGAGCAGCACTACTGTTGCTGTATGACATTCCTTGGGGACATATCCTGTAGTACGTCTGATATTGAATATTGACGTTATGTGACGCTTATGTCTGTCATGAATTCTGAGTGAGACACAGCCTGGGTCACATAGTGGTCCCATTGCTGCTGTGTTATTGCTTTGTAGAGGGTAGCTCTCACATGTGCATCTGTGATGTCAGGGAGGATACACTCCGTTGGGATGGACATTCCTACATTTCTGGAATGGTAGGAAAAGTATGCACTGAGCCTGTCTGCCAGCATGTTGCCAATGTCTGTGGGCTCAGTGTATGTTGTGGTAACAATACACTACAACATAGCATATGTGGGAGCTGCCACCCAGGTACCTGACATAACTAAAGAAGGCCTTGTTATTGTCATTAGTGTATTGTGCATTCATACTGTCAAAGCAGGCCTTAGATCATGTTATGACTGATTGTAGCTAGCCGCTAGTACTGATCAGAGATGCCTTCATTTTGTAGGATACTGCTCTATCATGTAGTAGCCTCTACCTGTTGTTGCATAGTGTATGTATATCCGGGGTCCACCACACAGGTCACCTGCCTTTACAGGACTGACTCTTGGATACATGTGGGATAGCATGATCCAAGCATTCCTGTAGGTATCCATACAATGGGTATCTAAAGGATACTGTGGTCTGAGTCGTAGTTGACACTGAGCTGGGGGTTCTAAAGAAAACCACCTTGGTTCAGAGAAGTGTGACATCTGCTTGTCAGAGGTACCTCACTGAGAGTACCTAGACTGGGTGTGTGGAACGGATATGGTTGTACAGTGAGATAAATGTATGTTCTGACCTTACAATGAGGGGTATACCTCAGGTGTGCAACATAGAGACCCAATGTGGGTAAGGACTAGGTACAATCTGAATACCCCTCTTGTGGTGGTGGTGACCACTTGTTCCATAGCATGTCAGGTGACATACTTGAGTAATCATTGTGTGATGATTTTGGACCTTGAGTAGTATATACATTCAATGTTTGGTTACTTGATGTCACCCACTACAATTTGGTTGCAGAGACCCACATATCTGCCAGTGTTCACCGGAAAGGCAAGTGTGGTCCCTCCATTTGTGAGTGTGGTCTGTAGCAGGCTATTACCTGAAAGGCAGTGTAGCCCACTGTAAGCAACACATGGATGGTATTCGATGTTTTGTGCATTGCTACTGACCTGGAGGTTTGTGTATATTTGCTGTATATGGATACTCCCCCTCCTTTCCAGGTGTGTCCTGGTTAATGTAGACATATATAATTGTATGAAGTGTACCCTGGTAGTGCTGGTGTGCTTTCAGGACACTTGACCCAGGTTCCTGTGACTGCACAGATATTGATATACCCCATACTGTAGAGATCCTTGAGTGCATGCATGTAAAGGTGTAGATGTCTGGCATGGAGCAGCATCACCGGTAGTGTCAGTTACCTTGTATTGTCTATGGAGGTGGTTGTGTCTACTGTGGCTTGCCTACAAAAGGCAATATTGTGGTGGAAAGTGCCATAGACAGTATTTGAAAGGCCAGGGGTGACAGGTGCAAGCTGCCCCTAGTGAACCAACATGGCATGATCCCACTGACAGAAGGCCCTATCATCATACCAGGAGATATCACATGTAGAATGGGTAAACAGCTCCTTCCCAAGCTCATAACATGGCATTGATGGGATCACATTGTTTCCCTATATGTCTCACAAGTGAACTGCAGAACATACAGAGCCTGCACCTGAACAGTCTGCTGAGCCATACCCTCTCTACAGAATATGTTAATGTTGAATGTGTTCCAGCAACACATGCCACACTGCAGAAGTGTTGGTGCACAACAGACCATGGGAACTATAGTCATATATCTCTATGATGTCTGATCTGCAAGGACATGGGGTCCATTATGATTAAAGTCATAAACAGAGCGATTGGAAGCCCATACACACACAACACTACCACCTTTGGTATGTGCATGGGCAGATCATGTTTGGCAAACAGCTACACTGTTTGCAAGTCAGACACCTGGGACATACATCACTGAAATGAGCTACACACATTCCACATAGACCTTGAATAGCCCTTATCCAATATCCCACAGACATGTTGTATGCACAAACCCAACACTCTGTGCATAAATATGTATTGTCATATGACGTATTTGCAACTGGTACTCAGATAGAACACACAAGCTGAGACTCATGTACATAGGTTCATAGGTAGATATTAGGCTATCTGCCCTATGGCATTTCCAAGCCTAGCCAGAGTGTATTTGGCTTTCACCTCCCTATAAGATTAGCCTACTGTGCCTCTGTATAGTAGGTCACAGAAGGTCGCCCTTTAAGATTAGTTTACTGTGCCTCTGTCAAGCAGGGACACAGAAGAGATCCCATGTGTGAATCTGCAATTTCCCATCCATGCGACCAGATATTGCTTGAAGAGGGTCAACGAGGGACTATGTCTAACATGAATTTGGATTCGATGCCAGAGTGAGGGTAGACTCTGGGAAAGGGTCTGCCCCTGCAGCATGTCCTATTAATTGTTGTGCTGAGGTCTATGTCCCTGGAGCGTGTAGCTCTAATGGATTTGGATTTCCTCAGGTGGAGCATGTCCATTAATTCTGGGTTAGACATGGCTGTGTACATGAGGCATAGATTGCCTCTGAGTATGCGGTAAGCAACTGAGTACAGGCGGGGTTTCTGTAGTCGAGCTGCATAGGATATCTGTTTCAGGCCCATGATCCCCTTGTTAAGATACTTTTGTGGTCTCACCAGTTGCTGCAGGTGTTGAGTAAGGTACATCCCAAACAGGGCATTGTAGACAATCATGGGCCTGATGAGTGATGAGTACAGGGGCACAATGACCTCTCTTGATCCAGATGCAAACACTTTCATGATAATGTGGGCTATATAGAAAGTCTTACTAACCACTTTGGCAAAGTGATTATCAAAGGAGAGATTACTATCTACATGTCTCCACAAATCCCTAATTACTTCTGCCATACTTAATGGATCACCACCTATGTGGTAATTTGTGGGCACTTTGTTTTTCCCAAAGGGGATGACTATGCACTTGTTAGCATTTACCTTGAGGGCGTGCCTCTGTCACTAAGCATCCATCTCCATGAGAACCTTTTTGAGGATGCGTGTGTCAGCCAGAGAGTCGATTATGTCTCCCAGTTTGCAGTCATCTGGGAACTCTGTCAGCCATAGTCCCCCAGTGTTAGCCTGTACCTCAGGGAAGTATATACCAAATAAGAGAGGTCCCAGAAGTGAGCACTTGTAACTATTTTGGATTTGGACGTGGCACCTGCAATCCTGAACATGTGGGTTGTATCCCTGAGCCAGTTTGCAACTCATCTTGTGACATAGGGGCTGATGTTTAAGCCGGTAAGCTTATTTATGATGGCCGAGTGGGGTATTGTGTCGAAGGGTTTGGTGATGTCCAGGTAGGCTGTGTGGACTACCTTGCCCTCATCTATGGCTTTGGTACCTGTTTAAAAGAAATCAAATAGGTGTAAGAGGCAAGATCTGCCATCAACAAAGGCAAATTGGGTAGGGTCCAGTGTCTGGAGGTTCGCAATGTCTTTGTTTATGACTTCCATGGTAATACACTCCATAGCTGTACAGACCACACTACTCAGGCTTATGGGCCGATAGTTCCCAGTGTCCGATGTGGCACCACCTTTGTGGAGTGGGACCACGGTAGCTGTATGCCATTCCTTAGGAACATATCCTGTAGTACGGCTATGTTGTAACAGTGACTTTATGTGAGGGTTTAGTTCTTTGAGCTTCTGTAAGTCGCAGCCTGAGACACCGTCCTGTCCCATAGATGCTGTGTTTTTTTCTTCAGAGAAGGCAGCTTTCACCTGTGCATCTGTGATGTCAGGGAGGTCACATTCTGTTGGGATAGCCAATTGTCCCTTTGGGGGGGAAGGGGGGGAGAAGTTAGCACTGAACCTGTGTGCCAGGATTTTGGCTATGTCTGTATGTTCGGTATATTTTGTACCATTGTGCATCAATTCAGAGCATATCTGGGTGTTTCCACCCATATTCCTCACATAACTAAAGAAGGCCTTGTGATTAACCTTGGTGTCTAGGGCAATTTGTCTTTCGAAGCTTGCCTTTGATGATTTTAGGATGGATCGTAGTTTCATGCTAATACTGATCAGAGATGCCTTCCCTTTTTACCATTTAGTAGCTTTCTCCTTCAGTTGTATAGCTTACCTATGGCTGGGGTCCACCATACAGGTCTCCCGTATTTGGAGGAGTGAGTCTTGTTTCCATTTGGGATAGCACAATCCATGCATTCCTAAAGGATTCTGCGGATTGGCCAGTAGTATCCTCTGGCCCGGGGTTTTTGAAGGATTCCACCTCAGTCTTGAGAAATGTGAAGTTAGCTTTTGAGAAATGTGGTACAGTGGTCTCCCTGGCTGGGGGTGGGGATGGGATACGGATGTCCATGGAAATTTGTTTATGGTCTGATCTTACCAATGAGGGGTTTACCTCTGGTGTGGAACATAAAGTCCCCATGTTGGTGATAACCAGGTCCAATATGTTGCCCCCTCTTGTGTGAGTGGTGACCAGTTGTTTCATAGTGGTAGAGTTTAAAAATGCAAGGAATCATTGTGCGATGGTGTTTGGCATTGAGTAGTTTACCCAGTCAATGTTTGGGTAGTTGAAGTCACCCAATATCATGGTGTTAGGTGAGAACGTGATATTCTCCATTGTTCTCAGGAATGCCAAGTGGGGTTCCTGTAAAAGGGAGTGTGATCTGTAGCAGCCTACAAACTGAAAGGCAGTTATGCCCTCTGTTAGTTGCACATGGATGGTCTCCGATGCTTCGTGCAGTGCCACTAACCTGGAGGTGTAGGTATGTTTGATGAATATACATACCCCCCCCTCCTTTTGTGCTTCGGTCCAATGTTTGGGCCTGAAAAGCATGGTATGAGTTATAATCTGATAGTGCTGTGGTGCTCTTGGGGGCCTTGAACCAGGTTTCTGTTACTGCACAGACATCGATTGTCTACATACTGAGGAGAGGCTCGAGTGCGTGCATGTTGCGGTTTAGATATCTGGTGTTCAGTAGCATTACCCTTAGTTATAGTTATCCTTGGGTTGTCTATGGAGATGGGTTTGTCCTTTGAGCCTTGCGTAAAAAAGACACTATGGGGGTGCCAAGATCCTTGGCTGTTATACGAAACCCTAAGGGTGACATGTGCAAGCCATCCCTAGTGAAGCAACAAGGCTTGTCGAGCATTCTATCCCAGGCTCACAGACACTAGATCCCCTTTGAATGACAACAATACTGTAGGCAAATGTTGAAACTGATACTTTTGTCTTTATACTGTGCCATCATTCTTGGTGAGGGCAAGATGCTACTCAAGGTGAGGTTCATACCAGCCTGGGCTACATGATCAGAGAGCTCCTCTATGTCTCTTTTCATGTAGTCCAGGGAGGTACGTCTCAGCTCATACACACCAGCACCTACCAGTGGGAGAAACCAGTGTTGTCCTATACATGCTGTCAACACCTGCTGTCGCCAATGGTGCAGTCCTGGGATTTCATAACATGAACTGCACACCCATTACCATGTGTAGTCAGATGATGTCAGTGTACTACATATATAGCAGTGGAAAGAATACACACAGTAAAGCAGATAGCGCGTTGCGTTAATGTGTATGTTTCTAGTGGCATAACATAGTTAGGTAGACGTTTGAATCCTGTAGTGTGTGTGTGTGTCTGTGTGACTTCATGGAAAGTGAATCTGCTTTTTGGAGAGTATTGAAACACCTCAATATAGGTATATTCCTCTTTGGCAGCTCTGATGATGTCAGCGTCCTACAAATATAGGTGTGGAAACGAGAAAGGCAGTAAAGCATATAGTACATCATGTTAATGCATATGTCCGTAGTGTCACAACATAGTTTGGTAGGGGTTTGAATCCTGCAGTTGCTGAGTGTGTGTGTGTGTGGGGTGTATGTGTCTGTGTGACTTCATGGAAGGTGAATGTGCCTTTTGTAGAATATGGAAACACCTCAATATAGGTATATTCCTCTTTGGCAGCTCTGATGATGTCAGCAGCATACAGATGTAGGTGTGGAAATGCGAAGGCCAGTAAAGCATATAGCACGTCATGTTAATGCGTATGTCTCTAATGTCATAGCATAATTAGGTAGGGGTGTGAATCCTGCAGTTGCTGAGTGTGTGTGTCTGGGGTGTCTGTGTGACTTCATGGAAGGTGAATGTGCCTTTTGTAGAATATGGAAACACCTCAGTATAGGTATATTCCTCTTTGGCAGCTCTGATGACGTCAGCAGCATACAGATGTAGGTGTGGAAATAAGAAGGCCAGTCAAGCATATAGCACGTCATGTTAATGCGTATGTTTCTAGTGTCATAACATAGTTAGGTAGGGGTTTGAATCCTGCAGTTGGTGTGTGTGTGTGTGTGTGTGTGTGTGTGGGGTGTATGTGTCTGTATGACTGCATGGAAGGTGAATGTGCCTTTTGTAGAATATGGAAACACCTCAATATAGGTATATTCCTCTTTGGCAGCTCTGATGATGTCAGCAGCATACAGATGTAGGTGTGGAAATAAGAAGGCCAGTAAAGCATAAAGCGCATTGTGTTAATGCATGTGTCTGTATTCTGAGAACATAGGTAGGGGTTTGAGTACTGTAACTACTGTGTGAGTGTGTATGGCTGTCTTCATTTAAGTGACTGACTTTGAGAGAAAAGTGATTTTTGGAGATGATGCAAACACCTCAAAAGAGCTGGATCCCCTTTGGCAGCTCTGATGATGTCAGCATCCTACAAATATAGGTGTAGAAATAAGAAAATCAGTAAAGCATATAGCGCGTCATATTAATGCGTATGTCTCTAGTGTCATAACATAATTAGGTAGGGGTTTGAATCTTGCAGTTGCTGAGTATGTGGGGGGATTGTATGTGTCTGTGTGACTTTATGGAAGATGAATGCACCTTTTGTAGAATAGGAAGAGATGAGGAAGCAAAAACCTTTGTTGATACACTTAACACTACCACAGAATTTCTTAAATTCACACATAAGTTTTCAAACATTGAAATTGATTATTTAGACGTGAAACTATTCAATGATTTTGATAAAAAAGTTTTTTTGTCAACGATCTTCAGAAAACCCACATACTGCAATTCCTTCCTGCACTACACTAGTTTCCATCCTACAAAACAAAAGAGGTCCATTGTTAAGGGCCAACTTGTTAGAGCAGGAAGGATGTGTAGTTCTTTGGATTATCTCCGTCAGGAATGCCTCTTTTTAAATGGGTTATTCACTAACCGTGGATACCCGTCAACCCTTTTAGAAGAATTAATAAAAGAGGTTGACCAAAAAAGAGTTGAAGGTACTTATAAGCCTTTACTAGACCAGTTAAATTCGGGTCAAAATAATTCTGGATTTGTCATTGATCCTATAGAACCCTTGGTTATTGACAAAGGATCAGAAAGGAATTTTTCTTTGAGCTTCATTACTAGTTATAGTTTGAACTCTCAGGCAATATGGTCGATTATTTAAAAAAATTGGCATTTTATAGCTAGTACTCCTTTATTATTGGATAAGTTGGGACCCCGACCCTTTGTCATTTACAAAAGAGGTAGTAATCTTAAGGAATTGCTTCAAAGAAAGGGAAAAGTGAGTTCTTTTTATAGACAGAAAGGGACGTTTAAATGTGGTTGTTATAACTGGTGTAAATTTATAAAAACAGGAAACGCATTCTCAATTAGAAATAAAAAATATCAGATACAACATAAGATTTCCTGTGAAACAAAATCAGTTATCTATTTAGCTTTATGTAACTGTTGTTCAGCCTTCTACATAGGTAAGACTGATCGTAAGTTAAGAGAACGAGTTTACCAACATGTATACGCAATAAGAAACAATAGGATAGAAAATGCATTAGCAAAACATGTTGGTTCAAACCCAGGCCACAAATTTTGCTTTATGGGTATTGACCATGTAGCGTCTAGTATTAGAGGTGGCCCCTTTTCTTTAATTCTTGAAAATTATGAACTTGAATGGCAGTTAAAGCTTGATGCATTCAGGTCCCCTGGCCTTAATGAAAACTGCAATATTTCATCAGTTCTTAAATTAAGGATCTACCTGAGGTAATAATATATCCATTTATTATTAAAAAATACTGCATTAAAAAAATACCTTATAAAAAAATACCTTATCAAGTTATTAATTTATTACCATTGATTAATTTTATTAGTGATTAGTATGTTGAAATTTATACACATACACTTGTTTATATATATTTGTTTATATATATTTTTTGAAAAATATTTTTAAAAAATATATTTTTAATTCAGGGTTTATTATATATAATTTTATATTTTATAAATTTGGTATTTATTAAATTATATATATTCCTTGTTTATGTTTATATTTGATGTCATAATTATTGGCAATGGTCTAACTGTTTTGAAGTTATTTACCACTTCTCCTGTTCATGCATTTTTGAAAAACTAAATTAGTTTATTAGGATATGATGTTGTTTGAGTCACTTCCTGTTTTTAAACTACAAATACTAGCGTTTTTTAACTGTTCTGTTTGTCTCTGATGAAGCTGTGACAGTTGTTACGGCGAAAACGCTTGTTTATTAACTTAAATAAAATTGCGTTCAGAAAAGAAGTTTTGTTGGTTCGGCTTACTGGATATAAGGTTGCCTGTGGGTTTGATTTTTGTAGAATATGGAAACACCTCAATATAGGTATATTCCTCTTTGGCAGCTCTGATGATGTCAACAGCATACAAATGTAGGTGTGGAAATGAGAAGGCCAATAAAGCATATAGCACGTGGTGTTAATGCATATGTCTGTATTCTGAGAACATAGTTAGGTAGGGTTTTGAATCCTGCAATTGCTGAATGTGTGTGGGTGTGTGGTACTGTGTAATCACCGTTGAGAGGAGTGCTACTTTCCGAGACCTTGAAAATACTTCAAAAGTGGTAAATACATCTTTGTCAACTTTAATGGGGTCAGACTCATAGAAATACAGCATTTGATAAGGACATCCCCACTAAAACATATAGCGTGTTGTGTTAACGTGTATGTCTGTAGTATAACATATCCAGGTAGTGGTTTGAATTCTGCAAATGCCATGTGTGTGTGTGTGTGTGTGTGTGTGTGTGTCACACAGTTTGTCAATGTGTTGTGGGTTTTGCTTTTATTATTGTATGACATATTAGTATAACAGTAATTTCAATGCACACATCAGGTATGTGTGTGCCAAATACATATATGTACCTGTGACCTTCAATAGTTCCTATGTGTGAAGCCTGCCTCATATATGAATACAGTTGTTACCTTTGCTAGCATGTGCCGCTGCTTCCCAGACCTTAGGCCATACATGTATGTTGGTGACAATGCAGGCTACTGCAGTGATCTGTGTCCTAGGCCAACTGTGTGACACACACCCATGACAGCTTTGATAGATTAATGTGGGTGAGGGTTCATGTCTGGGGTATATGTCAGACATGTTCAAACACAGCAAAGTCTGTGAGTAATGGACATCCAGTGTAGGTGTATGGCAACTGTCGTCGATATGCAAACAGACACCTTCTTGCTTGTGTGATACACTGAGGACTGCAGAATACCTTTGGAAATGTGAATATCAAAGGATAGACGAGATAACACTTGTCCATATGTACACACCATTACCCGTTCTACATGATGGGTGCTACCACCTACATGGTACTGTTGGAATACTATGTTAAGTACATGCTGATGACGATGCTACAGTTGCGTTATAGCAATACAGCATGGCTTGGACAACAGGTATCTGTCTGTATGATACCCTTGTGGTGGATAGGTGTGTCATGTGTAGAATCCATTGTAGGCCACTGTATGCATTTGCAGTCATGGATGGACATATCCCTAGAGTGTTGGCATGTACGTGAGACTGCTATATGCCAAACAGTATTGTTCCCAGGGATGTGTGGGGCTCAGTAACAATGGCTACTGGTATAGTGTAGTACTGAAGGGATATCACTGACACCGAGTTTCCTACATCTGTGTATCAGTTGAGGAGACACCATGTAACGACCACTTAAAGTCAGGCTATGTAGGTTGTGTATACTACCAGAATACAGACCATTGACAGTTAGAAACCGTATCACCCACAGCATAGTGTCAAACCATGTCATACATACATGTGACCCCAGGTGAAACATATGTGTAGTACAATGCATACTGGCCACCAATAAGAACTACAATGTATGAATACTGTGTCAGATGGTGCATGTCACCCTTCCCATGTGTGCACTATGCACCTACATGCAGAGAATGCAACTCCATCTTGTTCACAAATGTACACCTACTACTCTGTGCTGCAAACATCACACATGTACTGTCCACTCTCCAACACATGCAGGCACAGCTGCACACAACAGCCATGTGGCACATGTGCAGACAATACACTTTGGGAATTAACACTGGTGTATACAAAACTACAATGACAATCATAGTGTTAATGCATCATGCCTGCTCGGATATACCCACAACGATATCATTACACTCTACTGTTAACAACATGATAATATTACTACAGTGCTATGTAGTCACCCTGTGCATTAGCACCATGCTAGCCTGTTCCTGCATCAGTGTTACAGATGACAGGAGGTGGCACAGTTTCATCATATGCACAGGGTGTGTACTTGGTTTGCCAGAGTCTGCCATTGACACATCCAATTGACATGTATGTTTGTGTGTGTTAGTAAGGGACAACAGTACAACATGGGGCAATGTTGATGTGATGTGTGTGTGTATGTGTGTGTGTATGCATGCACACAGTTCCACCACATGGCTGCCATATACGGGAGTTTGTGGACAGCCACAGACTGTGCCTGCCAGGTCATACAGATCACTGTCTCTGGCCACGGACACGGTACCTGTGCCAGGAAAGGGTGCTACGGACAGTATCAGATACTAGGCCAGACTGGGTACTGTCATCAGAGGCAGTGGGTTGTTGACTGGACACATGTCCCTGCTGGGAATGGCCAGAGCCATGTGCACGTGGTCTTCTAGGACGGTCTAATGACAGCACAGACCCAGCATTGCTGGGGCTGGTACTGGCACTATGGGAGCGGCTGTGGGTTTGTTGTCATCCGCGACGACTGCCAACTGATGATGTTGCTGGCATACGTCCACGTCAATGCCTCTACCGTCCTGCACTGTCCTGGCTCATGGACATGTAGTTGTGGATGACATCTAATGTGTCCTCCCAACGTTTATCAATGACCTTGGTGAAATTACGGATGGCAGCCGCAATGTCACGCATACTATCATTCATAGCAGTGTGATGTGCTCTATGCTCCCTCAGATCCTGTCTGGTGTACCGTTCCATACGTACCTGTGCCTGCATTACAGCCCGGAACATAACTGAGGTTGAAAGACCTCTGTGGGCACGTCTGACAGGGGCATTAAGACCACGGATGCTCCCATGAGAACCCCTGGACATCTGCCTGTGTGGTTCCATTTCAGGAATCTGGGCATGGCTGCTGTGAGGGGATGCATGTGCCAATGATACCACACTATCCTGGTCAATGACTACCATATGCTGTCCCTCAGCTAAGGACATTGGTGACAATGGATGTATCGGCAGGACGACTGTGCACATAGATGGGGTTGAATGCTGTGTAGTGTCGATTGGCTGACCAACGACAGACCCTGTCACACCTCCCTGTACCATTACACATGTATCATCATTATTACTATCTCTAGCAGTGGCTTCAGGTTCCCTGCTGCTCTCAACCAGAGCAACATCAGAACCTGTGAGAGGAAGACAGGAAACACAGTTTACAATGTGCACATGATGTTAGCACACCTGCACACATGCACACATGAACACATGAACACATGCACACATGCACACATGCACACATGAACACAACTACACTCCTCAGTACAGCAGATACAAACACACACACCTGCAATCCAACACATACACAATAGTGTTTGAGGGTGGGTGACAGTATCACAAGGAAAATCATCACCTCACACGTGTCAGCATGCAGATTATGTGTTGCACAAGAACATGCAGTGCAAGTGAAGACAGCCCTTGTTAATAACAGTATACATGTACTTGATGCTTGTGTGTAGTTGTTCAGTGATTGTCTTCACCCTGGGACACAATGTGTACAAGGACAGAACAATGTTGTGCAAGTGTTACAAGCTCTGGGTGCATATATTTGCACACACACACACACACACACACACACACACACACACACACACACACACACACACACACACAC